>NC_047650.1:24807639-24875525 GCF_902201215.1 Prunus dulcis
CGCATTGAAGATCCCATCTCCAAGCAGGACTTCCATGTACGAATGATACACTTCACCCTTCAATCAATAAAATGTGTACAGTAGGAGATTAACAAGAAATTAAAGAAAAACTGAGGACCAATTAATGTAACTAATCTCATAAATATGTCAGATCACCTTTGGGTAATTGGCAAAGTTGGTCTTAAGGACATGTTCAACATTTGCAGGATCTGCAATGTAAGTATAGGTTGTGAATGGCATTGGGACGACGACGGAGTTCGATTCGGAGAGGTACTTGACAAGCCAATCGTGCATCCTGTCATAGTTCATCAACTGTTCAATTGCAGCTCCTACTAGAGGCCATGTTTTGGGTCCGTTTTTGTTCTTCTGGCTCCATCTATGGACTATTATCCATGACAAAACCATGCAGACGAGCATGAAAAACCCCTTGCTGTATCCATCCTGAGAGAACAAACCTAATAACACATTGCTTTCTTGATGCTCCATTTCAGATGAAAAATCAGGGCAAGAAAGAATGAGTAATTAACTGCTTTGACAGGCCTGGGATTGATTAGTTATAAATTAGAATAGCAATGGCTTAGTTAAGCGGTTGAGACTTGGGTTGTTAACAATCTTTGTATGCTCTGAAGTTGATAAGGATTTGTAAAAGATTATTAAAAAAAAGTTCATCTCTTTTGTGCCCTTAACCTAATTTAACCTAATTCTTTCTAAACATTTTTTTTGGTTAATACTGTGAAGACCTCGCATTTTTTTTTTTGGGGGGGTAAAATCACTTTAATGTCTTATTTAATTGCAATTATTTTTTTGTTACAGTGAGAGGAAAAAAACCATAAAGTTTTGATTTGAGTGCCAAGCAAAGAAAAAAGAGAGGGCCACAACCATTGTAGTAACCCCGTTCGATTTTAATTACAAAATTAGCTAAAATAAACATCGTGAAATTATGGAAAGATAATTTTGTGGTATCGTTTAGTGGAAAAGATCATTTTCCATGTCACTCATTCAATTTAAATGAAGATTGCTCAGTCAGACGTATAAACTAAAATAGGATTTTGTCAAGGACATAAATATCAAATAGGGTATGAAATGTCATCCCCAAAGAAGGAAGGCCTTCATCAACACTTTCAGTTTCAACCCATGCATGCGTGACAGCTAGTCCTCTGTACGTCATCAAAGCAAAATTGCTTTCTACGCGGCTTATTTGACCGACCTCATTCATTTAGATGCTACTTTCTTTTCTTCTTTTAGGATAAGGAAATGTTACAAGGAACCTGTTTGAAAAAACATAAAGGAACATATTGTTTTCATTATCTTGCTTACTATGATATCTAATCAAAATAAAATAATTGTCTTAAATTTATGAAAAGGCCAAAGTCTATAAATTTGTGATTCATTCTTGAATATATATTTTGTATAGTTAAGGAAGAAGGTAAAAATTCTTTTTTCTTTTCGTCATGATTAGGAGATTGGATCTAACCATAATAAATTTCGTCATTTCTCAATAGATCGATCGCAATGACAAATTTGTCATACTTTTGATGTAAATAAATAACTGGTTTGAGAATATGGGTAAATTTAAATGTATTATAGGACTGAAAACAGCTCAAATCCATTTCGTAATTTGTTGAAGATTCAACTCCTCTCACAAACCGAATTACAATTTTGTTTTAGCACATAATTTCCACCCTAGCACCCAAATTTGAATTCGTTAATTACGGTCCAAACCATTCAAGTTATACACCGGATTCGCAAACCATGGTTGGTTAGAAGGGCAACTCTGAGTCACTTGGAATTTGGCTGAGTCCGTTGTGCTTTGGTATGGCATTTCACCAAACTGAAACATTTGGGCATGACCAGCATTTCCTGCACTGGCCAAGTTGTTTTGGAAGTCATAGCTAGAATTCTCACTCAAAAGTTGGGAGATTGGGGCCAAGTAGTCCGTTTCCAATAAACTAGTAATGGAACAAGTCCTTGGAAATTTCAACATCATTTGTTCCTCATGATTATTGGCTGCTGTTATCTCAATTTTGGGATCCGTAATTGGTTCTTCTTCTTCCACTTTTTGGTCCAAATAAGCTTTGCCCAGATGCCTCTTCTTATAGATCCTACAGAGAACCCAATCGTCCAACTAAGATGCAACAAACACAACGCAACTGGTCAATTTGCAGCCAAAATGTTTGATGAAATGCCTGAATTAACTGTAATGTCACAAACTGGCAAGAAATTAACAATGACAAAGAGGGCTTACTCTCATGGACCCAAGTTGCTTGTTGGCTTGTTTTCTCGAGTCACTTAGACGATATTCATGCATAATCCAATCTGACTTAACCCCCTTTGGTGGCTTGCCCTGGTAAAACACAAGAGCTTTTTTCACCCCCACATACTTTGTCCCACTGTAAATTGCCTTGTCTGTGCCTGTGGCTTTCCAGTAACCCGAGACGGTGGCTCTGTTAGGTCTCACTCCATTTGGGTACTTCCTGTCCCTTGGGGTAAAGAAATACCATTCATTTTCTCCAAACTCTGCTTTCTCTGCATAACAAAAACAAACACCATTAGGTTTAGGTTTAGCAATCAATCAAGAATAATTAAACTAATGCGTATCCATGCTAAGAAACACTTGTAATTAAGTTTAAACATCTTAATTACAACACTAACCAGGTAACTGCCATGGATCAAACTTGTAAAGATCAACTTCTGGGATTATGGACACAGGGCATGGCCTTGAGGTGGCCTGGTTTTTGAGGTAAAACATGATGAGTTCCTCATCAGTTGGGTGGAATCTAAAACCAGGAGGAAGCTCAGAGCTGTGTTTGGCCTCCATGTTTGGGCTCTCAGAAAAACAAACAAGAAAGAAAGACAAAAGCAAAGACAGAGAATGAAAACAATGTTTGGATAGTTTTGCTGCTTCTAGTTTTTAGGCCATAGCTCGAAAGGAAATGCAAGTGTTTGAAATGTTTGAACGGAGATGGCTGCTCAATTTATTGTTGATTGGTTTCGTCGTTTTGTGGACGTCACGTGGTTTTGATTGGTTAATACTTTGACTTTTGCCACCTCGTATGTGAAGTGGTAAGCATACTCGCACAAGTAACCAAAACTCTTTTGATGCTTGCCAGTGCCAATAATTTGGCTTTTGTCCAAGATTCCTTGCACTTGTCACAAACTTTATCCGGATAGCATTATTCAATGAGAATATCCGCAGGATAAATCTATAATTGTCCACTCCTTCACACTACATATACCCAAAGAGGAATTTAACCAAAAAATATATCCTAAAAAGGAAATAGCTTCAACAACATTAATAAATGGTGTGAAATTTTCCAAGGTAAAATTTACAACATTTTGACCATATTCTGCCTTCAACTTCAATCTAATTGGATAGTAGCTGTATACAAAAGATTTTATAAATTCAAAATGTGGGGTGCAAACCATTTTCATAAAAGTTCATGTTAAGACAATAAATCTCGAAAGATTTACAAGTATTTGATTGTAAACAAAAGATTTGCACATCATGACCACAAAAAGTTAAATGTATAGTAAGTCAATTTTTTTAAAATATAATAAATAATAAGTCAAGTATGCAGATACGTATACATGATAATTATATATATTTAATATGGTCCGGTAATTTTCTAACACATACTAACTAAAATGACAATACACATGTGTTAAAAAAAAATAATTCTTTTATAAATATATGCGTGATTGACCATACTTCCAAAGTTTAAAGTATCAAGACAAAATCAACAAAATACGTATTTTTATTTATTCAACATTAGTCGGCATCCCATAAAATCCCAATAATTTCGGAAATGAAAAGTGAGTTAATTAAGTGAAAAAATAAAATTAAAATTAAAAAAATAGATGGAGAGAGTAGGGAGGTTATAGCCAGTCGAGGATTTGGCATTAGCAGCAGCTAGAATGAGTCTACAAGGTAGGCTAGGGTAGCTATCCATTCCCATTTAGCAAGATGACGCGTGTTCTTTCCGAAAAGGGTAGAAAAGGATAAGCATAACATAACGATAAATATGTAGGCGGGGGGGTTTGCTTGTGGTGCTTATCCTACCACGTCATCAGTGGGCCCGCCGTTGGAGACCGCAGTAGAGTAGATTCACATTACCCGCCCTCCTCGATTCACATTCTTAAGCTAACCTAATATTTAAATGTCACGTGTAACTGCGAGTATGGTTTCTGGGATTAACATCGAACCCACCACGTGGCAGAGGATGTTTGTTTGTTTGAGCTAATCTCATGAGAATTTCAACGAGATAAGAGGATTATTCTATCAATTGGCCCACTTTTGGTATCGGGCTTTTTTCCAAGACTATGCGTAGTGCGGGTAGGTGGCTTCTATTCATTCATTGAGCCATTAAATATAATTTTTTTAATGTCTAATTATCAATTGTTAAAGATAATCGTGATTTGTTGGGATTGTAATCCTCTATGTATTAGTTTTTTGTTTGTTGATAAACAAACAATTAAGCGTTGATTTTTGAATCTAATAGTAAATAAACACACGTGTTATTCGTATCTAATTACGTGTTTTAAATAAGGTCAGTATAACGGCTCACTTGTCGTCACAAAATAGTAACTTAAAATTAATCTTGCGGTCAAATTATATCAACAGTAATTAAAATAGGTTATCGTAATAAACATATAATAATAGTTGTTAGGTTGATGAGGTAAGCTTGGAGTTGTGCATGGCATGTGCAGTGGTAATATGGATCATAATCCAACGGGTACTCCAATCAAGGGAGGAGAGTTAATTAAGAAGAGTTTCCTTAATTGCAAATTAATTAAGAATAAATCGTGATAATCTTCCTCTCTTGACAGGGGAAGTGATTGCTGATGAGCTACTAATTGTGGAGAGATAATGAGTGCTCATGTCAATTGTGATTTTGATATGCATGGCGGTATTTTTCCAAAGGTAAACTGAGTCTTCGAGTAATAATAAATAAGAGATGATTGTCAAATAACACTATTTCAAAACTAATTAAAAACGATAATGAGTAATTTGAATAGGCTATTAATTTGTATAATTAGTCTTTAGGGTTTTTGGTTGGTAGCTCATGCCTAGTGATGAGGTACGTCACATCCATTTGTATTTTATCTAGACTTTTTTTTTTCTTTTGTTTTTTTTTTTTCTAGTAATTTTATTTTTTATTTATCAATAAAAGTGAGGTGATTCAAATTTTGAATCTCTTCCGATATTAAGCAAATAAATATCACTAAACTAATCAATAGTTCATAATCATTCACATAGTTGAGGTTTATAAATTTTTTTTGTAAATAGCGTATGTAGAGTTTATGATAATATTAAACTTAGCGTGTCGTACAAAACAAGTCATGAACCACACTGCCCTAATAATTAGTGGTGTTGAATATCAGCCTATGGCCAATATTATCAACTAAAGTCTAAACTACATCTAGGGAGTAATATGTAATGCAACACAATCACAAAGTTATTGCATTATTCACTTAGAGAAGGGACCCTAAACCCTAAACACATGCTCACGTACGTGTGAGGCTACCACATTGCCCTAATAATTAGTTGTGTTGAATGTCAGCCTATGGCCATTATTATCAACTAAAGTAATATGTAATGCCAACACAATCACAAAGTTATTGAGTCATTCACTTAAGGGACCCTAAACTCTAAACACATGCTCACGCATGTGTGAG
Organism: Prunus dulcis; assembly: GCF_902201215.1. NCBI lineage: Eukaryota > Viridiplantae > Streptophyta > Magnoliopsida > Rosales > Rosaceae > Prunus > Prunus dulcis. Next base: position 24,813,316 of record NC_047650.1, read on the forward strand.
GCTATCATAGACGATTCACAACCATTGATGTAATGGGGTTCATACGTACAGTTATTGTAGACGACTTCTAATTATAGTAATAACTAGAAGTTACTTATGCTTATATGGAGGGTTATCCCAAGTAACATCATTCTCTTTATTCAACAACGTGTGACACTTGCATTGATTTAAATTTAGTCTTGTATTATGAACACAAGACAATACGTGTATGATATGTATTAACAACAGAAAATGGGCTAGCCCCAAATTTCAACTTCACATGTAACTTTGGAATCATCAATTTGACTAGAAACGCCACATAATTTGATTAAGGATCTTTTTTTTCCAAGAGTGTACTCTCCTTTGATTGTTAATAAATTCTGATTTATCTTAAAAAGAAATCATCATATAAAGAAAAATAATTGAATTTTTTATATATTATTTAAACAGACAAAGGTTTTACCAAGTTCGTTAGAGCGGATGTGCTCTCTACTATGCACATGAGTTTAAAACCCCTCTATGTAATTTAGATTATATTAAAGTAGAATATTATTTGTATAAAAAATAAAATAAAAAGTAAAGAATTGAATTGTTATTGTTTAATCACTAGCATTTGGACCTCCACTCCATTCATGTGCGTGTCAGTTTTGTTTTTCAATTTTATGATTATTTTTAATAAAAAATTATAAGACATGTAAAATTTACAATTAAATAGATTATTATTTAAGTATTTATATTTTAAAATGAAGCAATTGTGATTCCAAATTGCATCTTAAAATTTTCCCCAAAAAAAAGTATCTTAAAAGAAGCAAACATTTCAATCCGGTGGCAAGTAAGGGTAAAGTAAAATGGCATTGTAGTCCTTGTAACTTTCCGAAATTTTCTCTATCTATGTAAGGGTAAAGTAAACATTTAAATCTGGTGGAGAAACCAGATTTCAGAGAATGTGCAAATGGGGCCTACAGAAGGGCGGCCCTACCTTCTCTTTTAATTTCCAATAAGATGCCGAGTGCACGAAAAGTGCCATGGACGAAAGATACCGGAGCCATACCTCACATAGGTAGCATCGCGAAGGATGTAAAAACTATGTTGTGGGAAATGGCAAATACCCAGCTCGAAAGATTGTGTGCAGGAAAGCGGAATCCATTTGGAAATGGAAAATACAACAAATAAAGACAGAGAATAAACAGGAAAGGAAAAAAGAAAAGCAAAGGCTCTTCGATATAATCCTGTTGGTGTATTTGCATTTTCCTCGTTAGATTTGGAGCCTCAAACAGGACAGAAAAGAGGAAGAAAATAAAAGCTTCTCTCTGTAAGTGAGTCTTTTTCGCAATCAAAGCTTTCACATTTTGTTGAAAATATATCTGGGTGTTTGCTTTTATGTTTGTCCTTCCACTTTTGAATTGCCTGGTAACGCATTTGGGTGGACACCATATTCGTGTCCTGTGTGGTTTCAGCTAAGAGTGAAATTTGCTTCTATGTTATGTTTCTCAGTGGTTTTTGTGACCGATAGACGTATTGGATATGAATCTATTTTCAGATACGCCCAGATTTCCATTTTGATCAAACTCTTCTTCTTCCTTTCTGGGTTGTTCTTGATCCTGCTATCTTACTGATGTTTTTAATTTTTTCCAACTTTTTAGGCGGGGAAGGAGTGAAGTAATATCAATTATTAGAGTGGTCGTAGAATCTTCTTCAACATATTAGGAAAAAGTTTCCATTTTTATTCGTTTTCTGTTGTCCTCATGTGGATTTCGCCTCCTTGTTATTTTGAGGGGAAAAAGAAAAATCAGAGTAAGGTAACAAAGACGTTGTGTTACTACGTTAGAAACCCAAATCCCCAATTCTCCCATTACACACCAGACTACACGAAAACTGAGAGAAGAAAACACTATATATATATGTATATATGAGAGAGAGAGAGAGAGAGAGAGAGAGAGAGAGAGGTTCTGAACTTGAAGAAGAGGTGCTGATTATTTTGCTGGGCTAGTGAATGGGTAACTTAAGTTAGGTTGATTTGGCTGTAGGCAAATATTGTCATCCTTGGGAAACTCATTTAGATATTTTCTGAATAGGAGCATTCTAATCCCTTTAATCTGGTATATATGTTGTTTAAGATACTCATTTGGTTGGGGGTTATGAGAACTTTTTCCCCAGAATATCATGTTTTTGTTTTCTTTGCTTGGTTAGGATGAGTAAGATATAGCTTTTCTTGTGTCTTCTGCTCTGCTTATTATATTTGTTTCATTTTATTCTTCTTGTATGATTTGATTTCAAGGTGTTTTATCAGAATAATGGAGTCAAAAGCGAAGAGAAGAGTTGCTACAGAGAATGGGGAAACTGGCGAGGACTTGGTCCTTGCTACATTGATTAGGAATGGAGATGACCTCGGTCCTATTGTCCGGCATGCATTTGAGATGGGGAGGCCAGAATCACTCCTTCACCAGCTCAAGCATGTTGTGAAAAAGAAGGAAGTCGAAATTGAGGATCTCTGCAAGACTCATTATGAGGAATTCATTCTTGCAGTTGACGAGCTTCGTGGTGTGTTGGTTGATGCCGAAGAGCTAAAAGGCGAGCTCTCTAGTGATAATTTCAAGTTGCAAGAGGTTGGGAGTGCCTTATTGATTAAACTTGAGGAGCTTCTTGAATCTTATTCAATAAAAAAGAATGTGACTGAAGCTATCAAAATGTCCAAGAACTGTGTACAAGTGTTGGAGCTCTGTGTCAAGTTTAATAAACACATATCTGAGGGCCAGTTTTACCCGGCATTGAAAACTTTGGATTTAATTGAGAAAAATTACTTGCAGAATATTCCTGTCAGGGCAGTTAGAATGATTGTAGAGAAGAGAATTCCAATAATTAAATTGCACATTGAGAAGAAAGTGACTAGTCAATTCAATGAATGGCTGGTCCACATAAGGAGTTCTGCAAAGGATATTGGACAAATGGCAATTGGTCATGCTGCATCTGCACGTCAGAGGGATGAGGAAATGCTCGAACGCCAAAGGAAAGCTGAGGAGCAGAATATTTCAGGGTTGGGAGATTTTGCATATACATTAGATGTTGAAGAAATTGATGAAGAATCTATTTTGAAGGTTGACCTAACTCCTCTATACAGGGCATATCACATCCAAAGTTGCCTAGGAATCCAAGAGCAGTTTTGGGAATATTACTATAGAAATCGATTGTTGCAGCTTAATTCAGACTTGCAGATCTCTTCAGCACAGCCTTTTGTTGAATCCCATCAAATATTTTTGGCTCAAATTGCAGGATACTTCATAGTGGAGGATCGAGTTTTGAGGACAGCCGGGGGCCTACTGTTAGCTGAGCAAGTTGAAAAAATGTGGGATACAGCTATAGCGAAAATGAAATCTGTGTTAGAGGAACAATTCTCCCATATGAATTCTGCGACCCATCTTCTCTTGGTGAAGGATTATGTGACTCTTCTTGGCTCTACTCTTAGACAATATGGGTATGAAGTGGGACCACTTCTTGAGACGCTTGACAAGAGTAGAGACAAATACCACGAACTTCTTTCGGAAGAGTGTCGTCAACAAATTGCAAATGTTATTGCCAGTGATACCTATGAACAGATGGTCTTGAAAAAGGACACTGACTACGAAAGTGTTGTCCTGTCATTCAATCTCCAGACATCAGATATAACACCAGCATTTCCGTACATTGCACCATTCTCCTCCACAGTACCTGATGCCTGCCGAATTGTCAGATCATTCATCAAAGGGTGTGTTGATTACTTGTCTCATGGGGCACATACTAATTTTTATGATGTTGTGAGGAAGTATTTGGACAAACTGTTGATAGATGTGTTAAATGAGGTGATACTTAATACAATTCAAAGTGGCAACATTGGTGTCTCTCAAGCCATGCAGATTGCTGCAAACATATCCGCACTTGAAAGAGCTTGTGACTTTTTCCTTCGTCATGCAGCCCAACTATGTGGGATCCCAATCCGGTCAGTTGAGAGGCCTCAAGCTTGCTTAACTGCTAAGGTGGTTCTAAAGACTTCAAGGGATGAAGCTTATCTTGCATTGTTGAATTTGATGAACAAGAAGTTGGATCAGTTCATGGCACTTACAGAAAATATCAATTGGACTTTAGAGGAACCGCCTCAGAATGGGAATGATTATATAAATGAAGTTGTTATTTACCTCGATACTCTTCTGTCGACAGCGCAACAAATTTTACCTTTGGATGCTTTGTATAAGGTTGGGAATGGGGCTCTTGATCACATTTCTAACTCAATAGTGTCGGCATTTCTTAGTGATAGCGTCAAGAGGTTCAGTGCCAATGCAGTTATGGGTATCAACTATGATTTGAAGATGCTGGAGTCTTTTGCGGACGAGAAGTTTCACAGTACTGGCTTGAGCGAAATTTACAAAGAAGGTAGTTTTAGAGGTTGCTTGATAGAAGCACGACAATTGATAAACCTTTTGTCGAGCAGTCAGCCAGAGAACTTCATGAATCCTGTGATAAGGGAGAAAAACTACAATGCTTTGGACTACAAAAAGGTGTCTAGTATCTGCGAGAAGTTCAAGGATTCTACTGATGGGATTTTTGGGAGCCTTTCAAATAGGAATAACAAGCAAAGTGGTCGTAAGAAATCACTGGATATGCTTAAGAAAAGATTGAAGGACTTCAACTGAGGCTTGAAAAATCTTTCTGCATTCTGCACTAGAATTAGGAGCTTCTTTTTTCCCCTTGATTATTAATATAACTCTTCCCGTTGTTTTCCCTTGTTTCTTGTTTAGAATGAATGGGATTCATTCATTTTTCCTGCTAATTTGTGTCCATACAATAAAGTTTCTGCCCAATGCGTATCCTAATCGATTGAAAGTGTTATTTCTTTATATTTTCAACAAATATGTGCAATATTGCTGGGGAAAGAAATTGCAGCCTTGTTGTTGGTAATATGTTTGTAGGGTCTTCATATCATTTGAAACAAAACAATGGAATGGAATTCCACCAAAAACGGATACAACAACAGATGAGATGAAGCACAGACCTAAACCATAGGTAGCCTCTTAATTTGTTAAAGTCTTCCTACCTAAACCCTAGACTAAAACGACATCAGGAAAACTTGGCATAAACCCTAGACAAAAACGACATCAGGGAAACTTGCCACAGTCATCACCAAGATCAACCTCCTCACCCCCGTCGTCTTCCTTGGCCTCGCAATACAATACAGTGATTGCCACTGTATAGAAAAAGATGACCATCATCTGCAAAACACTGATGAGGGCAATGCCATGTAGCAGACACAGCGCCCCATTCTGCCACCCACTGGTTAGCGCCGCCCACGCCCTTACCAATCTCCAACCCAAAATCCCCAAAACCCCACTGCAAGACCCACAAATCAGCATCAACGAGAGCACAACCACTCTGAGTTTCGTTCCCTCCACCAAACGCCAGCTTCGGCTCAAGGCAGTCAAACCCCAACAGGCTTCCGCCACAACCACCACGGGGGCCATGCTCAACATCACTTGCACGTACAGAGCCACCGGCAACACAACCGTTGCAGCCACCCCGTAGAAGGCGAAAGTCAACTCAGGCGACCAGTCCTCCATCCTCCGCCCGCTCTGCAGCTCGACCACTCGACCCCCCATAAACAGCAGTATCCCAAACCATTTCACAACCAGCTGCAAAATCACAGCCGTAGCCAGCAGAAATAAAAAAGACCCGAAACCCGATTCGATCGCCGACCTTAGCTTCACGGGTCGGCCGTGGAACCCATGAAATATGGTGTGGGTGATCGACCCGACTGCGCAGACAGAGGAGATCAAGGCGAAGACCGTGAAGGCGATAGGTGTAAAGATAAGAATGAGTGTGGAGGCGATGGTCGGTTGGCTTGGTTGAGGTGCAGAAGTAGGAGCCCGGTCGCCGGGGGAGAATGGGTCGGTGACGGAATCAAGCAGAAAAGGGTAGACGACGGTGGACAAGAGGACACCCAGGGGGAGAAGCAGGGCGGAGAGGTGTAAGAAGTGGGACGTGGGGGACCGCATTATGCTCGCAGATCTCTTAAGCACTGTGAAGAGCTTCACAGTTTGACCTGCCATGGCTTCTTGGTTTGGGATTCAGAGAGATTTATTTCAAGGGTTTTGCAAATGATCAAGATTCAAGAATGAAATTGGGGACGAAAGGTCGCGTCTTTTTTACTTGTAGTGGCTACTTCTTTTTGGGAAATTCTCGGCTATGTCCTTGGATTGGATAATTTTTGTAAAAATGTCCTGTTTCTGAAATTATTGCTTAAATTCCCTACATAAGCTTGACAAAAAATAAATAAATTCCCTACATAAGTATTTCTTATTGCCAATTTCACCCCCTGTTACTTTTCATTTTACTTTTTAGCGTAAACGATGTAAATTTGATGCTCAAATACAGCATTACATCAGGTTTCCATATGTTACACTAGGTGAAAGCAATATGCGTTGTGACCCACCTTACGATTTATGCTACCTTAACTGGTGTAAGCAGTTTCCTTGTTGCCCAAACTACCCATACCCGCAACAACATTATGAGTTTGAACAACAATCAAACTATTCCTTATGTCTGGTCACCCCTATCTGGAAATACCGTCAAAGTAAACATGGATGCTGTGTGGAACTCGAGAAATGGCAAGGCCGGACTTAGAATTATAATTAGGGACTCCCAATGCAAGTTCATAGCCGCAAAGATAGTCCAAATCACCACAAGTTCTGCTTTGGAAGACGAGGCTCATGCACTTATATGGGGAAGCATGTTTGCTCAAGAGAGGGGGAAAAGAAATGTAATTTTAGAATCGGATTCAAGGTCTGTGACACAATGCTTAAATGGTAACGTTGCCAAAAGGGCTTGGACATTGTATCCCATCGTGTGCAAGTTCAAGTAGCAACTTTTCAACTTTTTTAATTGTCATTGTTCTTGGATTCCTCGTTAAGCGAATGAAGTGGCCAATCTTTTGGCAACGCTTGCAAAGGAAAGGATGCGCACGAAAGTGTGGGTCATTAGACCCCCATCTTTTTTAACCCATGTTTTGAACAAAGATGGTCTCCCTTGCCCTTCAAGTATTTAGCTCTATATTTCCAGTTGGAAGGAATGGATGCATGTTAGGCTCTGCCTATGTCCCTGCTAATGTAACTCCTTTAGTTATTTTATCTTTAACACTAGCAGTGTTTTGCTTTTGGCCCATGTTAAATTTGGTTGGTTTTTAATCTTGTGCACCATGTTGTTTCCCTTTGTGGCCGGGCCCTCTTGATTAGTAACTTTGTAGTGATTTCTTTGCCGTCTATTGAATGCAACACTTCAGTTAAAATAAAGAAGATGTAAATATGATTTTTGTGTGTGTATTAATTCATCTTTATGGAAAATTTGTGTGTGTGTGTTAGGCTTATTTTACTTTTTCAAATAAATGGAATTAAAAATTTTAAAATTTCGATAAGGTAGGATTTTATTTTATGCTAGCTATATATAGAGAAATGAAAAAAAGAAGAAGAAGAAGGAATTATTAAAAAAAGAAATACAATAATAGGAGTAAATTTAGTGGTATTTTAGGCCATGGGATCAAACTAGTTGTTGCACACTTGCACTTCAAAGATCTATTCGCAGTCGTTAGATTTTAATTTTGTTTAATCTGTACTGTTTGATCATTCTTACTATATTTCAAAATGAATGAAATCTAGCCATTCATGGAAAAACTAAATTAATCTCAACCATGCATTAAGTGATGTTGGAGAGCATTTGGAGAGAAGAGCGCACTCAGCCACCATGCAGGGTCTGTCAAGCGTAGCTGGTAGGCGAGTGAACACCAAGCTTGCTTAAGAGCCTTCAGCTGAGCCTAAGGCTGGGTTGGAAATAAAAAAAAGAAGTCGTTCCAGCGGTGAGCCCAAACTCGGGCTGGGAGTGGATCCTACAAAGTCGGGCTGGCAATAAAATTATGAAAAAAAATCGAAATTTTTTCAAAAAAATACTAAAAAATTATGATATATATGTATTTTTCTATAAATACCTATAAATACCCTTCACTTTCAACACCAATCCTCATACATTTTATTATACTTCTACTATTATTCACTCTTTACTCAACATTTTCCTCTCTTTCACCTTGTATTTTTATTTATTATTTTTATGGCTTCTTCTATCGAAACTGGAGGGGCGTGGAGCACCATGGAAGATGTTTCCTTGTGTGAGGCTTGGCTCCAAGTTTGTCATTGTCCCGTGTCAGGCAATAAGATGAAATTTTTTCATATGTGGAAAAAAATTCATGCCGAATTTTGTGAAAAAATTCCGGGGTCAACTCGTACGGAAATGACATTGTCTAATAGGTGGAAAATTCTCAATAAAGAGTTGGGAAAATAGAGAGATGTCTTGGCAAAAGCAATGGACAACTATAGAAGCAGGGAAAATCGTACTAACGAGGTAAGTATTTTGTAATTTTCGATTTATTAAGTTTAATCTCCTATAATATATATATATATATATATTTTGTTAATATTTATTGCATTTTTAATATTTTGTTAATATTTATTGCATTTCAAATATTTTGTTAGTATTTCTTGCATTTTTAATATGTTATTAATATTTCTTGCATTTTCAATATGTTGTTAATATTTCTTGCATTTCCAATTGTTTCCTAATATTTTTTGTACTTCCAATTTATTTGTAAGGTTAATTGCATTTACATTATTATTATTTTTTGGTTACTTGCATATCCAATATATTTTAAATATTTCTTGCATTTCCATTTTTTTTTTTGTTAAATAGATGATTCAAGCACAGATGTGGTTCAGTGCAACTAGGGGTGGCAAAAAAAGTTTCAACCATCATGAATGTTGGGAGGTGGTGAAATATTGCAAACGCTTCATAATTATTCAGATGGGTCCCGCCGTTGTGTTAAACGAGACTTCACTCCGTGATTCAACGACATCGGATTCACCTCTCGATTCCCCTATGAGTCAAGACTCACCCATTGAAAAGGAGTCGAGGCCCATTAGCCGAAAGGCTGCGAAGGTAAAGAAAGCGGGTAATTCAAGCAATAATAATTCAAAGTTTTGATAATAATTCAAAGTTTTTGGAGGAAATTGCAAGGCAGAACGCCATAAGAATTGAAATGGAACAAAAACGCCAAGATAACGAGATGGCAATTCAAGCCGAGTATGCACGAGAAATGGAGTATTTGCGCAAAAAAGATATGGACAAGACGGATCGGGAAACCATGGCGATGGATACAAGCCATATGTCCCCTGAAACAAAACAATTTTGGAAGCTAGAACGAAGGGATGTTATGAGCAGAAGACTTTTCCGGGATGATGGGCCTAGCAACACGGATTGGTTAAATGATGGAAACCATTAAATTAGTTGGCATACCTTTTATGTATTTGTATTTTTCATGTTTTCTATTAAAGTTGTTGTAATTCATGTATTTTATTTTAGTAGTAGTAATTCTTAATGACTTGTATTGGATTTCTTTATTTAATAAACAAAGCATTCAATAAAATACCTTTTTATTCAACATATTCCATACATCAAACAAAACAAAATTAAAATTAAAAAAAACTACAAACAAGGCACAATAATAATAACAAACCACAACCAAACCATAATAAATAAAAAAACAACACAACCTAACCATAACTAAATAAAACATAACCAAAGCATCTATGCTCCATCATTCATCTTCATTGCCTTTCACTGCCCATAGATGCTCCATCAAGTGAACTTGACGCATTTCATGAATATACGAAGATTGCATCTCTGTATATCGATCTATCATTCGGGTCATGAAATGACCATCCCTCACCAATGGTTCCGGCTCAAACAGTTCTCCACTTGGCCCCATGGGCCTTTCATAAATCCGTGTCAAGGCCGTGTTCATTGGATCCGGTTCGTAGACCTCTAAAGCATCATAATCGTACTCATCCTCCACAATCATATTATGGAGGATGATGCAAGTCATCATAATGTTTCTGAGGATCTCCTCATCAAACATACGGGCCGCACCTCGAATAATCAACCACCGAGCTTGAAGGATGCCAAAACACCTTTCGACATCTTTCCTGTATCCTTCTTGATAGGTAGCAAATAATTTTTGCTTATGGGATCGGGGATTCGGAATGGATTTGACAAAAGTGGTCCACCTCGGGTAGATGCCGTCAGCTAGATAATACCCCGTCTGGTACACTGTATTGTTGACTTGATAGGTGATATTGGGGCCTTGGCCTCTCAATACATCGTTGAAGACCGGGGATTGACCCAGCACGTTGAGGTCATTTTGGGATCCTGCAACTCCAAAGAAGGCATGCCAAACCCATGTGTCGAAGCCAGCAACGGCTTCAAGGATGATACTTTTTTGGCCTTTTCTATTTCCGTAATCACCTTGCAAGGCAGTTGGGCAATTCTTCCATTGCCAGTGCATGCAGTCGATGCTACCAATCATTCTTGGAAATCCTCGAGCTTCGGCTTTTTGTAGAAGCCGTTGGAGGTCCCTGGGAGTAGGTCTACGCAGGTAGTCCCTAGTGTACAGAGTTTCAACTACTTGACAAAATCTTACCAAAGCCTCCAACGTAGTGGACTTCCCCATCCGGGCAATCTCATCCACCTGATCAGCAGATGCTCTATACGCCAACATTCGTATAACAGTTGTAAGCTTTTGCTCCGGAAGAAGCCCCAAAACCCCAGTAGCATCACACTTTTGAACAAAGTATGCATCATAATTGCAAATATCATGCATGACTTTATTGAACAAATGGGGTTGCATTCTAAATCGCCTTCGAAAATCAACATCAGAGTACAAAGAAGTTGGGATAAAATAATCTTCCGAAAGATTCTCACCCTGAGAATGCCTATGTCTATCTACATTCCGGCGGCAGCTGACTTGTGAACCACGGCGGCAACCTTGGTTCTCTTCATCTTGCAATGCCATTGCTATGACAACTTGTTCATCCACTTGTCTCTTGTTTGATAAAAAGTGTAATAAAGTAATTAAAAATTCACCCAACATAATCTCACTCTTATTTACAAATAAGAGTTTTTATTGTTTAATTGAGTACGACCCATTCAAGATAAAAATATCTCTTAATTATAATCTCTTTGGAAAGAGAAAACCCTTTGATTCCAATATGAAGAATGAAACAAATAATGGAAGTTACTTGATGTTACGGCTGCATCCAGTGAACCCTAGACTGCCTACATACCCCATTTTGGGGATCAAGCCTTTTGTAGTTCTCACATAATTTGATTGGACTTTCAAGGAATGAATGACCCCTTGAAAGAATTTGTGGTATGAGAAATATTTTATGGAATTTGGATGAATGTGGTTGGAAAAGTGTTTGGGGCGAATTTGGTTAAGGACACCAGGGATTCTGTTTGGGCTTGCTGTCGTATCTGGATTGAATTTCCAAATTGCCTACGTATCCTTGGCGGAATCAAACCGGACGTAGTTCAGAACTTTTGATTGGATTTTCAAAGAATGAATGACCCCTTGAAAGAATTTGTTGTTTGAGAGATATGAATTTGATCTCACTGAAATTTGCACGGGTAGATGACCCATGAGAAAATTTGGAATGGTTTTGTGCCATCTTTATTGTTAATGTCCAAAGAAAATTAAAAGGCATTTTAAAGAGCCCATTAATTTACTCACATATGGTTTTTAAGGATTAATCCATGAACCACATAATTTATTTGGACCACCTATAAAATATTTTGGGCTTTTGAGAGTTAATGGGTAATTTGTTTTGTCAACCCATCAATTTGTTTTCAGGTCTTGACATTTCCATTAGTTGGCCCATAAACAAAAAGCCCACGTCAAAGAGGCTTTGAGAGCCAGCTGCCAACTGAAACCAAAATCGATATCTATTTGGAGTAGTAGAGATCAATTCAAACTGAGTCACACCCATCTTTATCCGGAGTAGTTCAAATTAAACTCAAACTGGACCAATTTCTATATCTCTTCAGCTACCCACTAGCCATAATCACTTCAGTGCTTTGAGTTTGAAACGCCAAAACCAAAGCGATATCAAAACAAGGTTAGTCCTTTCCTTTGCTCCTTTCTGTCAGAGTTAAACCTTATAGCCTATTAAATTATTAGTTTAAAGTCTGGGAACTTGAAAGGCATCGTCTATTTGTCAAAAGAAATATAGAGCTTTTGAACCAAAAAGAAGTACAGAGCTTATTATTCTTTATTTCCTACTTTTCTTCTTTTTTGTCTTTTTCCTTCTTCCCTAAACTCTTGTTGCTTGGCTTTCAATTGCTCTGGCGTGAGAGAAGGCTTTGGAGCCTCAACTTTGGAGGAGGTGGCTTTTTGTGTGGCTATTTGTCCTGGTGACTTGTGCTACCCACTTGTGCATTTTTGGTCTGACAAGAAGGCAATTTTCTTTTTGTTTCTTTTCATCTTCCTTGCTTTTGCTGGTCTCTCCTTGGCCTTCCCAACTCTGTGTTTTTTTGTTCTGACACAATAACATAACCTCAACCCTCTTTTATTTTAGAGTAGGTCCTATAAGCCATTTCTTCTTTCTTTTCCTTATGTGCAACACGAATTGGGTTTCTTTGCCTAACACAACATGCACAAGCCAAAGACCTATTTGTGTATTTTGTTGATTTTGGCAGTACCAACTTCATAGCTGAAGCTTCTCCCACTTTTTAATCTCAAAGTTCAGCCACGAATCCATGCTTGACCCTTTTTTTGGCTTTTTGTTGTTTCCTATGTACTTGTGGCAGGCTTCCACTAAAATGGGCTTTGTCTTTACCTATTGTGTGTTTAGAGTCCTTTAAAAAAATACTCATCTTTGGTTTTGTATTGACTTGACAGAAAGGCTTTCTTTGTTCTTGGCTTATGTTGCTTTTGGGTTCTTCAACAGCCGCAACATAGGAGGCTTCTTGGTGAGCCATTTTTTCTTTTGCTGTTCTTTTTTTTTGCTTGCTGATGCTTTGTGCTTCTTTTCTTTCCAATTTGATTGGAATTTCTAAGGCTTTGCATATTTTCCTTTGCAGACTCACATCATTTGAGAGGGCCATCATACTGCCCATTGAGGTGCTGGTTTTGCTTTGTCTTAGTTGCTTCATGTTTTGCCAGCAACAAAGTGAGAACCTTTTGCAATTTGCTGCAGAGGAGTGCTGGCTTAGTAATTTTCTTGAGCTGTCTGACTTGGGATTTTTCTTTGTTGGTTAATTTTGAAGCACAGAAAGTGGGTGTGAATCATCAGCTTTTGTAAGCTTTCTGGCACTCAGTAATTTCTGCATCTCCTTTAATATATTTTCTTCTGTTTATGCTAATGGGTGAGACTAAAACAGAGTTATTGATTTTCTCCATTTGCAGCACATTTTGCTACCTGTTCTTTCTCCAATCTGCAGATTTGGAATTTTGCTCTGCTGAAGGTGGGTTGAGCATGTAACAAAGCATCTAAACTGTTGATGTTTTCTGTTTTGGTACTCAAGAACACTCACAAGGTCTTCTCTGAGTACCACAATGTGCCTATGGACACTCACAAGACGTTCACAGCACTTGTACAGTGGGGTTCTTGTAGAAGCCCATTTGTAATTCACAACAGAGAGGTCCTTGTGAGAGCTCTCTTTGTGTAAGTAGCATAATTATTGCCAATTTGGGAGGATTTGTTCACATTTTTCCCCTGCTAAGGTCTCTGTTGATATGATACATTTCTTGATATCAAACATGGAGGAAGTTCAGGCTTCTGTACAATGGCCTCACATACATATTTTTTGCCTGCAAGTCAGTTGTACATAAAAGGATACTCAAATGAATTTGTTTATACCTTCTTAATGGTATTATGACAGAACTTCGTATCTCTTTTGCTTGCTTCTCTTCTTTGGATTTCTGCAGTAGTTTGATGCTTTCTTTCTCTTCTCCGGATTTCTGCAGCAGTTTGGTGCTCTTTCCTTTCTCTGTTCTTTGCCTCATGTAGTCCCTTTTTATAGACTTAGAGGAACTGACAGAGTGGAGCCATTTATGGCCTCACGTATTGTGTGGGTGGGAGTAACTTTCCATTACAGTCACCCCCTCAACGTACATGTTCTGATACTTTCAGTACGTTAATATTTTCTTTGTAAAAATATTAATATTAATTCATTTGGGCCTAAAACAATTTAACAAGAAGTCCACAAAACCATTTTTCTGGTTTTATAGAAAATTTTGGCGAGATAGACATGCCACGTGGCTTGATTTGATTGGATGAAAATCTTATCTGAAATTTAAAATTCATCCGAAATTTGAACCCAAATTTATATGAATTTTGAATTTTGAAATTCATCTGAAATTTGAACAAAAAAATTTATATGATATTTGAATTTTGAACCCAAAAATCTTATCCGGAAATTTTATCCGATTATGAATAGTCTTGACACGCAGGAACCCGAAAATCTTATCCAAAAATATTATCCAAGTTAATTATTGAGGTAAAAAAAATTTGTCAAAAAAACAAAAAAATGAATAGTAATTGCCCTTAGCCATGGCAATGGGTGGAAACACAAAATACTATTTGCACGGGCAACTACTATTCACGTGAATAGTGGCTGCCCTAGCTCCCCCCTTGTAATAACCCAAAACAAAAATTCTTAGTTAATAAGTAATTTATTTGGAGAAAAGACAATTTTGCCATCGAAATATTTTATTAAGAAAAAGGTAACTTTTTGATCGAGAAGAAATTTGACAATTCCACTTACACCGTTGCGTAGAGCACGGTGAAATGAGTTCATAGACACGTAGTGGGCCCGAATCGGAGTTATAACGAGAGAGTTATGGTCAAAAGAGTCTCAGTGGCACAACCGTAAATATTTCAAAGTTGGATTTATAAAACAAGCTCAGCCTTCTCTCTCCTCTCGCGCGATCTCTCTCTCCTCTCTCCCGTTCCAGCGCCCCGCCGCCTTCCAGGGATCGCTGGCTCCGCCACAAGGCACCACCGGCCACAGGACCGGTGGCGTTCGAATCGCCGTCGAGTCCCCTTCCTTTCCCGACCCTTCCCCGCCGGCGGCACGGCCTATGCTGGCCGGAAAATGTAGAAAATCGCCGGGAGGTCACCGAAACTTCAACGCCGTCGATCTCCCTCCTCCGGCCACCATTTCCGTCAACCCAGGTATGGATCTTGAACCTCTCGAGCTGTTCTAGCTGCCTGTCGGGTAGGATTAGATCGATTCGTAGTGTAGCTATTGGATTTTTGAGCTTGAAGTTTCAGCCAATTTTTGGCCTCCGTTTTCGGCCACTTCCGGCCACTTTTTGGGGTAGGTCCAAGAACAAAAGTGCCTCCAAATATGGTGTTTTACCTAGGGTAGGAGTTTGGAGCCGTGGTTTGAAGTTTTTCCGGCGAGGCGAAATTGCTTTAGACACCCATCGCTTCCGGCGCGTGCTGCGGCGCGTGGGTGAGGATGGTGTAGTGGCACTGAGTCTTGTTGCGATCCTTATGTTGTCACGAGCGGGTAGGATTTCGTGGATCTCAATTTGGATACCGTTTGAGCCCCGAACGGATTTTTCATATTGTGCGATTTTCGGGTTCAATGCTGCTGAACCATTGGATCGCGCTCAATTTCGGATATGTTGTTCCAAATAATTTCAGAATCGTGTAGGATTCGATGGATTGTGAATCGGAGTCTCGGATACTTCGAAATCGCGAACCCTGGGGCTAGGGTTTGGAAATTCTATGATTTCACGATCGGGGTCAATCCGATCGTCAGTTTCAGACCAAACTTGCAGGACATGGTTCCTTAAACGTGAGGAACCTAAAGGAACTCTCAGATTGGTCATTGAAGGTCGTGGACCCACGGGGTTCCGTATCGACCAATATGGAAGTTTATCGCTTAATGAAGTCTCAAGTCTTTTCAGATGATTTTAAATATTTGAAATGCCTAAGTAGGCAGAAAAATGACTTTAAAGTTAGTGCACGCACTTTTAGAAGTCGGGGGTCAGGGTTTTACCTAAAAATTTATACCGAGCAGTTTTATTAATTAAATATTCATGATGGTTTACCCAGGCACCCGGGACCAGGCAGGCCCTCAGGAGAGACCTTCAGGAAGTCTAGCCAGCTCGGACCAGGAGTGAGTGGACTTTCTTTCATAAATGATCTTATATAAATGAGTTTATATAATGAATTTCATTATTTGATCTTGAATAAGTTTTATTAATTGTGATTTTTCCTAGTATGCTTGTGAAGTTAAATATCTTAGTTATATGCTGCTTAGTTGATTTGCTAAAGAGTTACAGAAGCAGAGTTTGAGAATTTACATCAGATATAATAGCAGTATAGTTTCAGATTTAACAAAAGTCAGCTATTTATCAGATTTTTCACAAACTTTCTATTTTCTTTTGGCAGCAGAGTTTTTGATTTAATGAAAATTCAGTTATTCAGCAAAATTTCCAGAAATGTTATATATTTTAAACCACCGTGAGTACCCAGCTATGGTTATTACCCTCAGTTATGCCGATGTCTAAGGACATCCAGTTTACCCTCAGTTTTGTCAGTGCACTTGACATTTGCCTCACGAGTTTCGGGGACGCTCGGACTGTGAGTGCCAGAATTTGCGGCTCGGATTGACTGTGTGTCGCCGAGACCTGCCAGGATTTGCGGCTCGGATTGATTTGGTGTCCCGAGACCTGCCAGGATTTGCGGCTCGAGTTGATTTCGTGTCACCGAGACCTGCCAAGATTGCGGATCAGGCTGACTACGGTCCCCTGAATCCTGCTAGTTGCGGCTCGGGTTGACTTTGTGTCACCGAGACCTGCCAGCGGATCAGGCTGACTATAGTCCCCTGTATCTTGCCAGTTTGCGGCTCGGATAGACTGTGTGTCGCCGAGACCTGCCAGGGGAATTGACGGAATTACAGGGGTACATCCGAGTGGTAGTTTTGATTGATTGCAGTGCTTTGATTCAAGTTTTGAATACATTGCTTCTATGCAGGTTTGATTTCAGTGTTTTTATGCAAGTTTGGATTTCAATGCTTTCATGCAAGTTTTATTGTTTTTGAATACGATTGCACATATTTATATAGATATGTAACTGCGTTAGTTTTAATCTGCTTCCAGGTAGTTTAGATATTTAGTTTTACTCAACTATATATATATTTTTTACAATGGGGGTTAATATATTCTTAGATATTTTATGAACCCTTATTTTTGCCCACTCACATTTTCAAATGTTTTGCGCCCCCAGGCTATAGCGTGCACAAGATATCCACCACCGGGCCGTCTTGACTTCCACACCTTCTTGGTACGAAAGCGATGGTGTGTAAAACGATTAACTTACCTATATACTATCAGACTGCTCTGATATTGCCCTACAGTGAGATTGGAACTTTTGGCCTGTTTATTGAAGTGCTGGCTGTTGGTTGTATGGATATTTGTGCTCATTTTGACATGTGTAAGTTTTGGGATTGAACGAAATATAGGGGAGACTCTGCCGAAATTTCGGTAGAAGTCAAGGTTA
This sequence comes from Prunus dulcis, assembly GCF_902201215.1. NCBI lineage: Eukaryota > Viridiplantae > Streptophyta > Magnoliopsida > Rosales > Rosaceae > Prunus > Prunus dulcis. Next base: position 24,830,712 of record NC_047650.1, read on the forward strand.
AAATTTCAGTAGAAGGGAAAATAGGTCATTTGTGCCCGACATTTGCCAAGTGTCGGACACACACAGGGTTCGACCTGAATTCCAAAGCGAAATTTGGATCGGGTCCTGTCACCTATTGCCATGGCTAATGGCAAATGGGTGGAGTTGCTCTAACTGCTAAGGTCGTTCTAACTTCTAAAGACTTCAAGGGATGAAGCTTATCTTGCTTTGCTGAATTTGGCGAACACCATGTTGCCACTTAGCACTTCCAACCATTTGCCATGACAAAGGGCAAAGGCGGTTACTGTTCATGTGAATAGTAAGTGCCTTAGCAATTTTTTTTTGTGCTTTTCCACCCATTATCATGGCAACACAAGGGCAATTACTATTCATATGGTATTAATTTTATTTATATGTATGAGATTAATATAAATAAAAGATTTGATGGGTATGTTTTTTTTTTTTGGTTGTTGTTGAATTTTTCATAATTTTTTTCGATTTTTATTAAAAAAAATTATTCGCTGACGTTAATGTCCTCATGCAGCAGCTCGGGCTGACCTTGCCTTGGTCCTTGCCCTGGCTTGGTAGACCCCCAGCTCTTACCAAGGCAAGACTTCCTTGTTGGAGCCACTTTTGGAGGCCTATGGGGCCGTTTGTCTGGGCTGAGCTAACTAGTGGAAGTGCTCTTACATAAAATATCAATTCGACTTTAGAGGAAATACCTCATTTTGGGAATGAGTATATAAATCACGTGGTGTGCCAAAGATTTGAAAGATGATGGTGACCCTAGGAAGCTCTGATAATTGTGATTTAATGAAACTTAGGTAATCTTTTCTTGATTTTGATTTCATGAAACTTACACCACTTGATTAATAGTAATATAATGTAGTTTTCATGAAACTTACACCTTGGATTAAAGTGGTGGGCAAAAATTATTTTAGAAATATTTTCAAAATGAAATTGGAGACGAAGGGACTTATCTTTCAAATTTGGATAATGACCTACCAACATAGGGCTCCATAATTATGAGTCTATCCCTGATTCTATTTCCAGCATCCAGACCATGTGCTTATTCATATTCAATTTTGTCATGCAATAATATAAAGAAGAGGTGCTCTAATGTGTTCTCATTTAATCTCAACTTCCATTTCTTTAAAAAAAAAAAAAAGTTAATATAATATTGTCATGACAGGACTCGACTCAAATTCCACTTTGGAATATGCGCCAAACCTTGTGCGTATCCAACACCTGGCAGGTATCGGGCACACTTGACCAAATTGCCAAACTAAGACTCAAAATTTCTTTTAGGGTTTCACTTCTGCCAAAAATTCGGCACATTATCCCCTGTAAATTGCTCGTTTCCCAAACTTTTCACATGTACACATGCAATTCAAATATTCACAACCATTCAGCATGCACAAAGTTAGAATTCATGCAACCCAACAACAAATCTTTATGGCCTCAGGCCTTACAGAAATCCTAGGGCAATTTTAGAGCAAGCTAATTCAGTAAATTACAAAACAAGAACAATTACAAAAGAACATCCTACATAGAGGAAAAGGAGGAGTGATGAGTGATGACCGCCATGTGGTGGTGCTTTGGTATACAATTACTGCCCAGAGGCGCAAAACATTTAAAAGTTTGAGTGGACAAAATAAAGTTTTGGAAAATATAATATCAACATACTAACCCCGCTGTTAAAATCATTTGGAAATTCAATTATAACAATGTTCTATATTCGTACAAAAATCAAGCATGTGTATCTATATACATATAACAGATCATGCATTCAGTCAAATCATCAAAACCAATTAAAAGCATTAAAAAGTGATAATTCCTTTCCACCTAGGTGTACCCATAATAAAACCGTCAATTCCATGATTTTATATTTGATTCCCACATTATACCGTCAATTCATTGCGTCACATAATGCAACACATCCTTGCAGGCCTCGGTAACACAAAGTTGACCCGAGCCATATTCCTCGCAAGACTCAGGGGACACTTTGTCAACCTGAGCCGCATTCCTCTCTCCTCAAGGTCCGGATATCCCTAAGACTCGTGGGGCAACTGTCAAAAGCGCGCTTACTCAACTGAAGGCAAGTAGGATGTCTGTGGACATCATTATATTCGAAGGCAACATTTTCGGTACCTATGGTGGTTTAAAACACAAGCCTTTCTTGGAAAATTATAAAACTATTTCTCATTAAATCCTTAAATCCTGTTGCCATTTTCTTTTCTACTTTCCAAGCCATTCTTATTTAATCATAAACAAAATTTTATAAAAGTATTTGAACTCAAACTTTATACTTGGAAAGCAAAAGCCACACATAATTCCTTAACTTAACTCAATCATGAAAAATCCTTCAGAATTGTTCTCAAACTAAATTCGAATATGCATAAAATACTGTTTAGAAAACTGGAAATCATAAGTTATCAATTCCATAAGCAAAACAATTAATAACCATAGTTCAAGAATTTCTTAAAACTATTTAGAAAACAAATGTCCACTAACTGAGTGTTCGAGCTCTCTTGACCCTTCGAGGGTCCTTCCTGCGGGTTCAATGATGCCCGAGTACCTAAGCAATTAAAATATTTAATTAATAAAATAACTCAACCACAATTATTTAATCAAAATCTTGTTTCCCGGCCTCAAAAGTGCGGGTACGTAACTTAAGATAGTTTATAGGCCCATTTGAAACATTTCTGGCAGGTGGAATGGTCTGAAAAGACCCGAGGTTAAATAACCGATTAAATTCCCATATTGGACATTCCGGTCCCCCATGGGGTCCACGACTCCAATTAATGATCCAAAAGTTTCTATAGGTTCAACCCAGTTTACTAAACATGCCCTGCAAGTTTGGTCATAATCGAACGGTTGGATCGTTCGCGATCGCACGATCGGATGGTTATAGTTTACATAAACTTTGAACTATTGAATCATAGTATCCGGGACTCCGATTCCCAATCCGTGAATTTCTACACGATCCTAGAGGTGCCTAGATCAACATATTTTAAAATGAAGTCGATCCAATAGTGCAAACATATCGAACCCGGATAATGCCTAATATGTGATATTCGATCGACAGTTAAACAATAACCAAAATGAAATCCGAACATAACGTCGTGCACGGGATGATATGGGGATAATTTTTGGACTAAAACCCAACCTTGACACCCCGCTGACGCACAGCCATGTGCCGCCCTGCTGGCGGGTGTGTAGAAAATTTTTTCGACAATAAGAAAACTCCAAACTGCCGGCCAATATTCATACCTACAAATGAATCACATTAAGGGGAGTAACTTTATGCCTTTGCTCGAAGATCAATTCCATCGTTAAATCCCTCGAACGAATGATTTTGTCTTTGAAAAACCTAGAAAGTTTTGGGTTTGGGTTTGACAATTTCTATTTGAAATTGGGTTGGGTTTTTGAGGGAAATTGCATAGGGAGGTAGGGGAGTGTTTTCGATGTAATTTTGTGGTGGTTGGTGGCTGGAGTTGGCCAAAAAAGCTGTCGAAATTTTTGGTTTTGAAACAGCCCTTTTTGGGCCCTGTTTTCGATCGATTTTCTGGTTTAATCGCTTGGAATCAGGGCTAGATATGGGTATGTTTCGAAAGAGGAGAGAGAGATGAAGAGTTTGCAAGTTGTGGTGTTGGAATTGGTGGCTGGACGACGAAGATATCTCCGTCTGAAGTTTGCTGGTCGTTGAGGAGGAGAAGAGATGAAGAAAATCTGGGTTTTTAAAAAACTGACTTCGAAATTTTTTTGGTTATGTCACTGGGCTTCCGTAGATCATGACTTCTTCGTTATAACTCTGATTTGAGCTCACTACGTGTCTACGAACTCATCTTTATGTGCTCTACGCAATGGTACTACTAAAATCCCCAGATTATTTCATGAACAAAAAGTCAACTTTTAAACCATTAAAATATTCCCCTAGTAAAATTGTCTTTTACTAGAATAAATTAATAATTAAATATTAATTGAGAATCCGGTTATTACATGTCACCAATCAAAGAAAATTTTGTTTTTAATATATATATATATATATTTATAATCGGTTTCTTTTAAAGATTTCTTTGAAACCATTTTAATTGTATACTTTTTATCGTAATTCACTTTATTCATTTTATTTTATTCAATTATTTAAAAAGATATTTAAAAAAAGATATTTTTTAATTGGTAAGTTATTGAACTGCACCGCTGCAAATGAAACTGTAGTTCAGTTTAATAGCTGGAAAAAAAGTTCAATAAATTGAACTATTGTACTGAACTGAAATGAACTATTAGGCAACCTTTGCAGATGCTCTGAAGGGTTTTCAACTCAAATAGTCCCTCAACTTGTACATAAGTTGCATTTTGATCATTTAACTAAATTCTTCGTTCAAATGGTTCTTTAACTCTTTATTATTCGGCAAACTAGTTCTACCGTCTAATTTTCTGTAAAATATAATCATGTGAGCAGCACATGTTATGTCACGACCTGATCCAAGAATAATGAATATTCCCGAATCAGGGTGCGTGAACTGAATGAAATAAAATAAAAAGACTAAAAAAATTAGTTAAAATACATTTCCTTTATAGAAAATAATAATAATAATCTTACAAGTGTACAAGATATAAATAAAAGTTTATCATTCTAAACTAATCCAACTTTTCTGGTTTTGGCTTTGTCTTGCCCACTAATTGATCTGAAAAACAAAATAGGTGAGGGATGAGCAAACTACCGCTCAGTGAGTAGATTATGTAATATGCCAGTCAAACAATATCATTTTACACACTCTAGAAAAAATATAATAAAAAGATACACAATCCATGTAATAACCCAAAATAAAATATCTAAAAAGAAATAAAATATCTAAAAAGTAAGGATAATATCTTCTAGCAAAAAGACAATTTTTCCCTCACATAATTTAATAGAGAAAAAGTTGACTTTTTGATCGAGAAAGAATTTGGGAATTTCGCTTGCGCCGTTGCGTAGAGCATGGCGAAACGAGTCCGTAGACACGGAGTAGACTCGAATCGGAGTTGTAACGAAAGAGTTATGGTCAAAAGAGTCTCAGTGGCATAACCGTAAATATTTCAAAGTTGCATCTATAAAACCCAGCAGCTCCCTCTCTCTGAGCAAAAATGGGCCGCCGCCTTCCAGCGATGGCTGGGGCCGCCTCCGAGCTCCAATGGCCGCGGGACCGGTGGCGTTGGAACCGCCATCGAGTCCCCTACCTTTTCCGACCGACCTTCACCCTTGGGCCGCCCGGAGCTGGTCGGAAAGTCATGATTTCCGACGGATGTTCACCCTAGTTTCACCGATCTTCCAGCTCGATTTTCTCCTTCGTTTCTTCACCAAATCAATCGAGCAAGGCACCAAAGGTCCAGTCGACCGCAGGAGGGACCTTCGAAGGTTCCAATTAGCTCGGACCACCAATGAGTGGACTTTCTTTCGTAAACGATCTTATATGCATGAGCTATATAAATGAGTTATATCAATGAGATTATTTAAATGATTCTATAATGATTTTATACAAATAAGCTTTTATAAATCAGTTTATATGGAATTACTTTCATTATTTGATCTTGAAGAAGTTTTATGAACTATTCATTTCGAACGTGATTTGAGCTGTACAATACTTTGATTTACGTGTCGTTTAGTTACTGAAGTTCCAGAAATATAAAAAGCAGAGTTTGAGAACTCTATCAGAGGAGACAGCAATTACATTTCAGTTTCACAAAAAAAAAAAAGGCAGTGAGTTATTAGATTTTTCTAAAAAATAGTTTATTTTAGAACCACCATGTACCCACCCTTTATTTGGTGATTACCCAGAGTTGGACCGATGTCTACGGACATCCAGTCCGATTTCAGTTTATGTTAGTGCACTTGACTTTGCCTCACGAGTTTCGGAAGATGTTCGGACCGTGAGTGCAAGAATTTACGGCTCGGCAGACTTAGTGTCCCGAGAGTTGCCAGGATTGCGGCTCGGCTGACTCTGTGTCCCCGATACCTGCCAGGATTGCGGATCAGGCTGACTACGGTCCCCTGCATCCTGCCTGAGCGACTCGAGCTGACTTGGTGTCATCGAGGACCTGCCGGCAGATCAGGCTGATCATAGTCCGCTGATTTCGCCAGTTTGCTGCTCGGGTAGACTGCGTGGCGCCCGAGACCTGCCAGGAGAATTGACGGATATGATAGGGGTACAAATAAGTGGTATTTTTAAAGGATTTTGAGTTTTCTTTTATTTAATTATGACTTCCAGTTATTTTATATCAGTTTCTTTGAGATTCGTGCATTTATATTTTTACATATTTGTTCAGTTATACAAGCACAGTCATCAGTAGGTTTTTACATGCTTATTTGAATACCATGTATTGAAATATAGATAAACCCTCGATTTAGATCCCTTCTTATTTTTAAACGGGGGTTATTATGTTTATAAAATTATTTTCAAGAACCTTATTTTTGTCCACTCACATTTTCAACCTGTTTTTCACCCCCAGGCCTTAGAAGTGCGCAGAATCCACCACTGGGCCATCTCTAGCTTCCGCACCACCAAGTAAGGTTGAGTTTTGTGGAAAAATTCTTGAAATCCTGTGAACTTTAGAATTTGCCCTGATATCTGGTTTTAGTGGAAAACTGAAGCTGGCAAATAAGTGGTTATCCTATTCTGGCAGTTGGTGTGGATATATATATGATTGTTTAACAGGTGAAAATTTTTTTTGGGTTTGGTCAAAATACAGGGGAGACTCTGCCGAATTTTGAGCAGAAGTCTAAGGGAAAATTTAAAAAGAATTGAAACAAGAAGGGTAAAGATGTCCTTTGTGCCCGACATTCGTCAGGTGTCGGACACGCACAGGACTTGGCTCGAATTCCAAAGTGGAAAAATGGGTCGGGTCCTGTCAATCCAAATCATATCACATAATTACTTCATATGTTGGTTATCCTTCACAAATTGTACCCAACACGTGACCCCTATCGGCCTCACTGCCATATGTCCCCGTTTGGTACATTTATCCTTCAGATACCCTGTCACTGAAGTTCTCATGTTCCATGAATAACACATATTTCACAAAAACTCCAAATAATATATATTGTGTGAAATATTGCACAAATTAGACATGCTTGACTGGAAAATAGAGAGATTTGTAAATAGAATAAACCCATGATTTTCACATTTATCACAAAATAAGAAATTTTAGAACATATTACATAACCCACTCACCATGATAAGTATGAAATATTGCAAGACAAACACACACACACACACACTCTTCATCTTGTTTCTCTCTCTCTCTCTCTCTCTCTCTCTCTCTCTCTCTCTCTCTCTAACACTACTTCATCGTAGAAATCTATCTTAAAGGATTGGAATGAATGATTGAAAGTAAGGAAGCATGATACTTATAGGAGAGGATATGCATGCACCCAAATAATATTTATATATACAATATTTTAAACCACCAAAAAGATAAGATAAAAATGTAAGGGAATAATGTGACTCATCCCCCTTTGGCCAATGATATCACAACACCACCACCAAAAGATAAGATAGAAAGATGACGGAATAATGTGAGTCATCCACCTTTGGCCAGTGATATCACAACACCACTTGTTACTAGCATGCAAGGTGGCATGGAAATGATGATTTGATTAAAACCAATTCTAAGTCTCTACACATGGATTACAAGAATGGTGTCATCTTTCAACCATAGGGATAATCTCATGCTAGGCTTAAGATTTAATAACATATAAATCTTCATAATAAATATTTAAATAAAAAATTTATATTAATAAATAATTAATATGTAGTATGAATAATTATTTAATATATATATTACAGGTTCTCACATGCTATATTTTTTTTGGAGGTAAATAGGACTTTTGACAACTAAAAAAATAGGGTAAAAAATTAATACAAAATTTCTTTATTTTTAAAATTAATTACAAACTATATAAGAATAAAACAACAACAAAAATTAAAAGAAATTAACAAAAAACAAACAAAAAACAAAAAACAACCCACCCAACCCTACCCCTATATCATCCTCCCCACTCCGGTCTCAAGTCCCCAACTCCCATCCCCTAGCCACATCCACCTTAACAAACCCTAGACCTAAACCCAACACCTCCTCCACACGAACCCACTCTCTCCTCATCTCTTCCTCCTTCCAATCCTCTACTAGATTGTTTGGATTTGATTGATTTTTCATGTTTGGGAAAATGGTGACCTTGTTAGTTGGGGAAGTTGGTGGCTAGCCAGGTCAAGAATGAGGATGGCCGTTGATGAGTGGTTGGGCTGGGTTGTCGCAGGGATGAGGATGAGGAGGGTGGCGGTTGAGCTGTGTCGAAGAGAATGGTAGGCATGATGATCGGGCTGGGATGGGAGGTGGGAGAAGGATAAAGTTTTTTTATTTAAAAAATTTTAAAAATTTAAAATTCTAGTTTTTAAATTATTCAGTATAATTTATTTAATTGGACAATTTTGCCCCTATATTTGACGACAATATTTATAAAATGTAATGGTGGAACCAATTCGCCGAATTATAAAGAGTAAAGGGACCATTTGAATGAAGAATTTCGTTCATGAACCAAAATGCCACTCGTGTACAAGTTGATGGACCATTTGATTTGAAAATCCTTTTTTAAAAACACTTTTTACTCTTTTATTTATAATATTCTTAAAGGCCACCAAAAAAAAAAAAAAAAAAAAAACTAAATGAGTGTTTCCTAATCGCTCTAATAGTGTGTTTATTAATCAGGAATTGAATTCCATCTATGGAGGATTCCTGTGTTTACTTCACATCAAGGAATAAAAAAATAATTGAGGCCTACACAAAATTAGGAATTTAATTCCTGATTTTGGAGGAATTCAATTATTGGCCGGGAGGTGGTAATCTAATTCATGAAGAAATAAACCATTAGGAATTTATCTTTTTTACCCATTATATCCTCATACAATTTTAAAATTTTAAAATTTGCCATTTACTTTAACCCAACAACGAGGATATTTTAGTAATTAGCACCGCTCTTACCCTAATTTCATATGATTTAGTAAAAACTTCAATAAGAATTCGGAATCTAACTCCTCTCAATTCATATGGTTTAATAAACAACTTCAAGGCCTCGTTTGATTCACCGAATGGATTAGAGGGGAAATCACTTTCCATGTCATTTTCCAAGAGATGGGAAATGAAAGATTTATTTCCCACGTTTGGTAATGTTGGGAAAGTAATTGAGAGATATCACTTTATTTCATTTCCCATGTTTGTTTTGAGTAGGAACTGAAAAAAAAGTTTGTATAAATTTTCAATTATATATATATTAAATCAAATAAAAAAATAATGCATTTACTGATATATTGTAATTCTAAATTCTTAATGGGTACAAAATGGTTATGAAAAATGTTTATTTAATATTGGCTTATTTTTTCAAACTTTCCCATGAGGAAGGAAAACAAAATCCAAGTTGAGATGAGGGCTTCACTTTCCCCATATTTCCTCATATGCCAAACAAAGATTTCCCATGCCTAAACTTACCAAACATGGGAAAACAATTAATTTCTCATTCCCAAGCCTTCTTTTCCATGAACCAAACGAAGCCCAATAGGAATCCGAAATCTATATCTCCTTAATTCAATTCTTTTTAATCAAATTACGTATTAGTAAACATGCCACATTGAAGAGATACACTCTCGTCGTATGTAGTTAATGACAATTCCTAATATCGTTTCGATATGCGCAAATTGGGTTATTCATAAATGAGTAATACGTGATTGATTCCACTCCCTAAATCATCCTTGGGCCCATTTTGGGCTCAATCGGCACTTTCTCCGGGTTCGTTGACTATTACAATCCGATCTGACAAGGCCCAAACTCTGTTCGGTCAAAGCTCCGAAACCTAACTACCAGATAAACAAAGATACGTCTTCCAGTTCTCAGATACTCAGAGTTGAAGGGTTTTCGTGTGCTCCAACACGGAAAGCTTCGCAATCTCACAATAATCAGCGTCGTTAGGGTTAGTTTCATTTATAAAAAATCTATATCTTTTTGCTTTTTCGATTGATGATCAAAATTTGAAAAATCAACCGTTCTTCCTTAGCTTGGATTTCGTACATCATTGTTTGAATTGGCGAATTTTCTTGCAAATCATTTATTTATTTTATTTTAGGGCTGTTTGCGAAATAGCATGTATTCGTCCAGAGGGGGCAATGCCTACGGACAACAGTCATATACTGGCCAATCTGCGTATGGCCAAAATGTAAGACTTTGTTTTTCAATTGTTGTATAATTTGCATTTCCTTTACTTTTTTACAGAGCGTTTTGTATTATTCTTATTGTTCATCATCTAATTGCTCGAAAAGGGATAATATCAATGTTAAAATTTCAAGTTTAGGCATTTTGTTCTTCAGTTTCAGCCTTTGAAAGTTACCACCGGTATCCACAATACAGCTAATTTTTGTAAAAATGCAGAATTTTTGCCTGGGGATTTCCTGATCCTTTTCTCATTTATTGTAATATCTGTAGCTGGGACCTGCCTATGCTGGAAATTCTGCTGGAGGGCCTGAAGGGGGGTCGCAAGTTCCCATGGGTTCTCGGCATTCATCAATGTTAGTTGGCTCGGAGGAGGTTGATGCCAGTGGGTATAGAGCTCATCCTTCAGCTGCAGCTCATTATGGGGGACAGTATAGCTCTATCTATGGTTCAGCTGCTTTGAGCAGTGCACCTCAGGTTTGTCTATTTCTTCTAGAACTCATGTTGATGTATTTCTGGTAACCTGTGCTTTATCCAGCTAAATAGTGCTTTGTCCAGCTAAATGGTGCTTTATTTTCGTTGTGATACAAGTAGCAAATATTTAGTTTCTCTCTGCTACCTAGGACTTCATAACACTACTTATTGACCTGCCTTATAATGTTTGTGCTCCTTATAGAAATCTCCTCGATAATTCCCTTTTCCGTTTCTTCTTTCGTATATTCTTATTCATATTTAGGAAAGCATTAAACATCGAGTTTGTGATAAACCTTTTCTATATATGCATGTGCTGGTCCCTCAATATCTTTAATCTCTCCAATTTTGCTCTTAAATGTATTTTGGTGGTATTTACACTGCTGGTTTCACGGAAGTTACTGTTTGAGTGGTGTGGAAGTTCGCATCCAAGCTTCGGTTTGATCTGTTGTGAAGTTCTTGTTGAACCATCTGATGTCTAATTTGAAATTGTGTACAGGTTCCTCCAATGAGTACTAAAGGTTCTGGACCATCGGTTTTGGAAAGTCGTGGTGGTTATGTCCCAGCTAAACCAGAATCACCAAAGTTCTCATCTGGTGACTATATCTCATCTTCAAGTCATGGGTATGGTCATAAAGTTGATCAATTGTATGGTGAAAAGGCTCCTGATTATCCAGCGATAGACAGAAGGCAATTTGGTGAACGTCAGAGTGCGTATATGGGGAGGGACTTGCAAGGTGAATCAACTGGTCGATATGCCGATTCTGTTGGTTTTGGTCCTCAACATCAGGTTTTTCATTTTCATCTTTTAATATAGAATATTTTTGTTTATTTTCCTCTTACTTACTTTCCTCTTTGAATAAGACCTGATTTGTAGTTTTATAATTTTCGCATCATATTCTGCGACAGTCCGAGATTTATGATCGAATTGATAAGGCGGTGCTGCTTCGTCAAGAACAATTGCTGAAATCGCAATCACTGCAGTCTGCTTCTCTTGACGGGAGTGCAAGGTACTTTTTTTCTGCTGACTTTGTATTACACTTTTGACTGGAACTTGGTCTCCATTTCATGGTCAGATCCCTTGTAGTTTGTTTTCCATCCCCATTAATGAATTGCAAAGGTCATTCCTACCTTTCTCAGTAACAAAATAGTCCGCATCTTAATAATGAGTCTGTGCACAGCTATGTTAGATGGTGATATATTTCTTATTAGACTGAGTAGCAACACATTTCTGGCAGACAAGCTGATTATCTTGCAGCGAGGGGTGCCGCTAGTCGTCATCCCACTCAAGATCTTACTTCTTTTGGAGGAAGAATGGATGCGGATCCTCGCAGTTTATCTATGCTTAGTGGTTCTTCATATGGGGGACAACCTGCTCCATCAATATTAGGGGCAGCTCCACGGAGAAATGATGATCTCATGTTTTCACAAAGTTCCTCAAATCCTGGTTATGGAGTCAGCCTACCTCCTGGTAGGGACTATGCCACAGGAAAAGGGATTCGTGGCTCATCTCTTGAGTCAGATTATCCGGGAAGCTTGTCTCATGGTGGTCATCCACGGATTGATGAACGGAAGGATGACAGGGCTAGTTATCTTCAAGAATTTGAGCTAAGGGAGGAGACGCGCCGTCGGGAGCGTTTGCGTGAGAGAGAGAGAGACAGAGAAAGGGAGAAGGAATGGGAACGCGAACGAGAACGTGAACGAGAACGAGAAAGAGAGCGTGAACGAGAACGCATTTTGGAGCGGAGGGTGAAGGAGAGAGATCGAGAGCGGAAACGTGCACTTGAAACCAGGCGGGAACGAACTCCACCAAGAGTTTCTAGGGATCGTCGTGGTTCCTCTTTAGCAAAGGAGGGGAGATCCTTGCGACAGGATTCGCCACATCATGAAGCTTTGCATAGGTGGATCTTGATGTTTTATTTTGCGTCCTGCTCTTGTTCTTGCAAATTGCTGCTTTGTCTCGCAGCCTTTCTAACTAACCTGGTGTTCTGTTATGCTGAAGGCGTCATTCACCTGTTAAAGATAAAAGGAGAGAATATGTCTGCAAGGTAAAAGGACCAGTGCAAGAGCATAGCCATTCAATGATATTGACAATTATTCCTTTCAAGTCTGCCTTTAGTCTTTTGTTTGGAATTGAGTTCTTCACTGGTTTCAATCGTGATGCCTTTTCTGTTATCTTTGGTTCAGAATTTCAGTTTCTAATCCCTGGGATATCCTTAACCTTCCTTACTCTTATTACCATGTTTCTCCTCAATATTGCTTCCTCTTTGTATTTTGGCTCTACGTGCAAATGTTTCTTTCTGTGTTCCTATGCTTCTTGTCGCTTTTGTTTATGGTTGGCTCCACCACATTTCCTGGCACTTCTCTCTTCTCACTATATCTCCTTTATCCTGTATGTTGGCCTTTTCTTGTGCAGACCTCTTCATGTAGACCTTTGCTAACTCTAAACTGTCTGGATTAATTAAATCCTAAGCATGCACCAAATCCTCTTATACAACATTTTGTGGCTAGTAGACGTAGATGAATGGTTTTCAGTTGTGGTCGTTATACCTTTTGAAATTGAGGAAACTTACCTTCTACAACAGGAAACTGATTGAGCTCTGGAAACTTGAAAAACACAGTTGTATTAGAATTTTTAACATGTGGGCTGATCATTCAATGTAAACTGCTGGGTTTGTCTACAACCTAAAATGTCTTTATGATTTCACTCATTTTGGTAACAATATCATCTATGTGCAGGTTTACTCAACCAGGCTGATGGATGTAGAAAGGGATTATCTTTCTATAGATAAACGATATCCCAGACTCTTTATACCCTCAGAGTTCTGCAAGGTTTGTCTGTATTTTTCGTTTCTCACTCAAGGTTTATGGACTCAGATGGTTAAGTACATAAATGAAGTGTGGCATTTTTATTGTTGTAGGCCGTTGTGAACTGGCCTAGGGAGAACCTTCATCTGTCTATTCATACTCCTGTCAGGTACCTTGCTTGTTGAAGCTGTGTCAGTTAATTAGTTTTCAGGAATTCTTATTTTAATTCAGGATATGGAACCCTTCAGCTCCTATTCTTTATTAAAAAGGAAAAAAGAAAAGAAAATGTAATTGTACGACCTTGTTGAGTGTTACAGTTTTGAGCATGATTTTGTTGAAGAAGAGAATGCCGCTGAGCTGAAAGAGCGAGCTACTGAAATGTTGGTTGAAGAACCTGAAAAATCAGGACGTGGAAACATAGTGTGGAACGCGAAGGTAGTTCGTGTTTCTGTCCTCCCCTCTTGTTTTACCCGTTCTTTAATCTTATTATCTAAAATTTAGGTAGTTAAATCTTGAGTCATTCCTGAATAGAAAAACATGTGGATAACTTAATTAAAGAGGAGGATAAAGAAAATTGAATTTTGAATTTTTTGGTTATACTCTCTGATTAATTTGCGTACTCTCTCTCTCTCTCTCTCTCTCTCTCTCTCTCTCTCTCTTATTCTCTCAAAATTTTATTTTTCTTCTGCTGCAGTACAGTACACCTGACGAATTGCTTGCTTACTCTGTATTTTATTTTATATTTAATTTCCACTATTCAGATTATCTTGATGAGCGGACTTAGCAAAAATGCTTTGGAAGAGCTGTCATCTGAAAGAGGTTCCGATGATCGCTTATCACATATCTGCAATATCCTTAGGTTTGCTGTTCTCAAAAAGGACCGTTCATGCATGGCAATTGGTGGCCAGTGGAATCCTGCTGATGGTGGTGATCCATCAGTTGATGATAGCCCTTTAGTTCAAACTGCCCTAAGGTTTGTGCTGTCAGCTATCTTTTATAGAGATACATAAAGAAATAATGCTATTTTCTATTAGATTGAATGAGTTTTTCTTTGTAGATATGGAAAGGATGTTGCTAAACTTGATCTGCAGAACTGCAAGCACTGGAATCGTTTTCTTGAGGTAAAATTTGCATTAGTAATGATTGTGATTTTTACCTAGTTGCAATCTTTTTTTATTTGATTTTTTTATTTTGCAGATTTCTAAATTTATGACTAATTCTTCAATTCCATTTGACATTTGCAGATACACTATGATAGAATTGGGAAAGATGGAGTCTTCAGCCATAAAGAGGTGACTGTAATATTTGTCCCAGATTTGTCTGAATGTCTCCCTTCATTGGATTCATGGCGAGACCAATGGCTTGCTCACAAGAAAGCTGTTGCAGAAAGAGAGTGTCAACTTTCTTTGAAAAAGGAGGTTTGTTGTTTTTATTGTAGTTCCCCTGGGTTTTGTATGGTTTTGTTTTGGGTAGATTTTTATTTTAATCACAGGCACACATTATTGATGGGTATGTAGGTTAACATGTATGCACACATTTACATTTCGTAGGAAAAAAATGTAGATAGGTTAACATGTATGCATCCCACATGCAGTGGTTCAACTGCGGGTCAATTTGTGGCTATGGTTAATCATCAGTCATGCACTTTGTGAATGATTCACAAAATTCTGTCAATTTATAAAATCTTTAACTAAATTATTGGGGATGCGTTTCTCTGTTTCAGTATTTATTTATTTCGGCATGCATGACAGGCGTGATGCAGCCATGTAATCCTACAATGGAGCTTTTTAAATATGGATCCAACAGATGGTTAAGAAGTTTTAATAACATTGACTCAGGATTAGCTACAAAAGCCTTTTTCTTTTTCGCATCTTCTTGATACCATATTTACATTTAACCCTTGTTGATCATATATACTTTTGTAATATCCTCTTGTCCTTATTTTATTTTCTCAAAACTTGTAACAGTAAAATTTATCTTGATCGGCTTATAGTTTACTTGTTTTTAAAATTAGTATGTTTGTTCTTGCAGAGATCAAGGGAGAAGGAAGTTCTGAAAGGTAAATGGAGTTGGTCTTCTAGTTGTGTATGATTTCACATCTTTTGTTTGATGTTCATCAATAATCATCTTTTGCTTGGTTTTTGGTTTAGATAAGGAAATGGAATCATCAAAACACAAAAGAGTTGACAAAGAAGATAAAAAGAAAGAGTCTGCATCCACTGGAGGGGCGAAGGAAGTTAAGAAACTGGAGCAAGATGGTACTAATATGAAAGGGAATGCATCTGAAGGAAAAGGTGACGTGAATGGTAAGAAGCTTGAGAAAAAAGATGTGAGTGGAGGAGACAAAGGCAGGATTGAGGATAAAAAGGAACAGGTAGAAACTGCTGAAGTTCAGACAACTGGAACTGTAAAGACCGGGAAGAAGAAGATTATAAAGAAGGTTGTCAGACAGAAGGTTGTTGGTAAGGGATCCAGTGATACTACAACCAAGCAACCTGACAATCTGGGTGATGGGGGGACAAAAGGAAATTCAGAGACTCCAGGTCAAGAGGAGGAATCTTCTGCTGATCCTGCTGTAGTGAAAACTTTTGTGAGGAAAAAAGTTATTAAAAAGGTTCCAGTGGATAAGGCTGCTCAGAATGAAGATAATATTGGCACGAAGGTGAAAGTTGAGAATGAAACCGGATGCTCTGAGGATAAATCGGATCCAAGCGGTAGTACAAATACCAGTGTGAAGACAATTGTAAAAAAGAAAATCATTAAGAGGGTGCCTAAACGGAAGGTGACTGGTGTTGAACTGAACGAAGGGGTTGCTAAGAGTAAGAAAGATGGTGATGGGGATGAAAAAAATGTTGGAGATGAAACAGAAAGTGTGAGGAAGCAAACAGCAGATGCAGAAAAGCCAGCAAGTGATGTTGTGGAAACAGAAAAAAAAGTTATTTCTAAACCAAAGGCTTCAAAAACACAAGTCAGTGACAAACAAACTGATATGGCGAATTCAAGTAAAGCAGATGCAAAGGATGTTAAGGAGGATAAGAAAGATGAAAAGGGAGCTGGTGAGAAGAGTGGCTCTGTGACTAAAGTGGAGATTGAGCCAGACACGCAAAAAATTGCTCGTAAGGATAACCATAATGGCACGAAGAAAAAATTGAAAGATGATGAGAAAACAAAAGATGAGAAAGAGAAAAAAGACAGAGATGGAAAAGATGAGTCTAGAAGCAAATCAAATAAAGAACTGAAAGAAACAAGAAAGCCTGAAGAACCTCCTCGACACCCTGGATTAATTCTACAAACACAGTGGAGCAAGGATTCTAAAGTAGGTTGATTATAGTCTGAATATCACAGTTTTGTTTACTACATGTATTAAATATGTTTGCATGTACACCTCATCTAATATTCCTTGCATGTTTGCTCTAATTGTGTGGTAATCTGTGACAGCTGCGTTCAACATCACTTTCACTTGATTTACTATTAGATTATACCGACAAGGACATTGAAGAATCAACGTTTGAGGTATGTTTTCTCGTGGCATCTAATGTTCTTCATGTCTGCCTTAATTCTATGACTGAATTTTGGATCTGTGTCTACTGGTTCACTTGTTCTCTTTGCGTATTTCTCATTATACCAGATGCAAAATAGAGCTAATTGTTTCCTTGTAAATCTTTCCCTCCTTTTCCCTTCTTTTCTCTCCATTCTCTCAGCTTTCACTGTTTGCTGAAACGCTTTATGAAAAGCTTCAGTATCAGATGGGATGCCGTCTTTTGACATTTCTACAGGTTGGTTTAAGACAGTTAATCTGAATATGCATATAATTTGATATTTTTTATTTTGTAATGATGCATCTTCATTTATGTGAGTTGTTTTTGTAGAAGCTGCGAATAAAATTTGTGATGAAAAGAAACCATCGTAAGAGGCAACGAGAAATAGAAAAAGTTGAGAAAGGAAATGATGAAAAATCACCAACGAAGCGTCTGAAGATAAATGAGCTCCCTGTGACGAACCAGCCTGCTAAGTCATCCGAAGCATTGAGTTCATCTCGGTCAGATGGAGAGAAACAAGATGAAGAAAAAGCTGTTATTGAGGAGAATAGTTCTGTTGATCATGTTGATGAGGTTAAGATGGAGCATATAGCAGATGATGAAGAAGACCCAGAGGAAGATCCAGAAGAATATGAAGAAATGGAGGATGCTAGTCCTCATCCCTCTAATGAGAATAATGAAGAGGGGAATGTGATTCCTGTGCTTGGAAACGAGAAGGACGAATCCAAAGTTAAGGAACAAGCTAACACGAAGGCTGCAGAAACAAAGGCCAAGGCCGAAGCAGATACAGGTGAAAGAAAAGAGGGGAAGGTGGATACAGGAAAGAAAGAAACTCCCAGGGCAAAGGAGGTTGTGGACAAGGAACTATTGCAGGTATACCTTTCAGTTATTGTTTTAGTTTGATTGCTGAACAGTTTCATTCTCTCTCCATCAATCCATTAATGCCATCCTTTTTCTTTTATACTTTTCCCATCTGAAACAGGCTTTTAGGTTCTTTGACAGGAATCAAGTTGGCTACATTAGGGTAAGTTGCAATCTTCAATGTATATATTTGTTTTGTTGCATTATTAGAGAAACGTAAAGAGCTTGTTGCTTTTTCAGGTTGAAGATATGAGATTGATAATCCACAATTTGGGAAAATTCCTTTCCCACAGGGATGTCAAGGTGAGAAGTATAAAATTTTGTTTTGTTGCTTCATTTTGTATTTAGTGTATTCTTATCTTTGACAGTTTGGTCATGCTTGTTTTTTCTGCATCAGGAACTTGTGCAGAGTGCATTATTAGAGAGCAACACCGGAAGGGATGACCACATTCTTTACAAGAAACTGGTGCGAATGACTGACATTTGAGATCTGAAGCGTATTTGGTTTCCGAATTATTTTTCATTTTGGAGTCAGGTTGAATTTTTGCATTTTCCTTTGATGACGGTTAAAAGGAAAGGGAAAACGAACTTAGAGATAGGGTTTTGGATGTTTACAATTAAATTATTCCCTTGTGTTTGCATTTACCGCCTCTTTATTGATTGAAATAAGAACACTTTTGCCATTCTCAATGTGTTTATCTCAGTAAATACAGTAATTTCAGTTTATATTCTCGGAAATTGATCCATCGTACAAGTCTGGTTGAGTAGCAAATTTTGAAATTTTAATTTGATAACTGCCAAAGTTAATTTATGCTGAGAAATTCTAGCTCTGAATTATGGAAAAATTCTGAGGACGAAACTCTTGGGAGGATTCTTGATAAAACAAAATCTCTTGGGAGGATCCTAACACAAAGCTTTTAATACAAAGCAGCTAATCAGTAAAATATGAGATAAAATAAAGAAAAGAGTCGGCAGATTTCATCAAGTTAAACAAAAAATCAGCAAATCAGTTCTTTAGCCCAGTAGGTTAACTGATTATTGGCCACTACAAGGGAATATAATAAAAATTGAAAATTTTAGCTATTAGTTAATAGCTTGGTTTAAAGAACGCCAAGACCAAGAAGAGTTTTCATTGCTTGCTTTTTCACTACTTTCCCATACACCCCTCTTCCCAGCTTCAAAGCTCTCTCCATTTCCACAACTCCCCCACTACCTTTCTTTAACTTCTCCACCACCATCTTCAACACCCTCTCATCACTTCCCACTGCTTCCGCAATGCTATCGACCACCGAATCCATCGGTGGTATCCGTCTTCCCCACCCCTTTGCCGACTTCTCTGGGCTATAAGCCTGAGAGCATGCATCCCAAAATGACGCTCTCAAGTACCCTTTCTCCCTTTCCCTCACCGTCCATCTTCTCATGCCTTCCTCCAGCCTATAAACTGCAGCACCGGCATCTATCCCTCTTTCGAGACCCATCTCAATCTCTCTTATGTCTTGCCTTGAATACAAATCCTCCTCAAACTTGCATCTCTTACAATCACACCTGAACCCCCATGTCTTGCACATTTCATTGCGCTTGTCCAATGGAGAAAGCACATCAAAATATGCAAATGTTATCTCCTCCCCAGCCTTGATATCTCTGGAAGCATGAACTATTAGATAATCTCCAACATGCAAACGCCTTGCATTGGGAACACATGAATGGTTGATGAATGAAGCCAGTACCCACAGCCCGACACCATAATAGTCACTGTTCTTCCCCAAAACCTTAGAAGAGATTGCATCCTCAACAAGAGAATTGACATCCAAGATGCTTAGAATCCTGTTCACATCAAGCTTCTCATTTGGGTAGCCACCAATATGCTCTGACTCAGGCTTAAACAGATTGATCTCAGGGACCTCAAGCTTATCCTCATCTTCACCACTTGACAATGTACTGATCAAATCCCGGGTTCTTGAACATTTAGCCGCCGAATCCATAACTTTTTCAGTGAAGTTCTTCCACATGACCAATTGAGCATTCTCATCCAGATTTTGATCCGGCAAAATACCCCTCTCTGTGGCAACTGCTTTGGTGACCAACACCAAAGTTCCAGCATCAATGTTCTTTGTTGCAAACAGGCCTCGCCCTCTAATCTCAGATATCTTTATCTGCACTGCTCCAATGTACTCAGCAGGCTCCAAAGGCTTTCCGCGAAACCCGTTAACCACCCATTCAGAGAGATCAAAAGCTCCAGTTCTCGACATCAACTCGAGCTTCTTGCATTTCTGCAAGTACCCATTGAGGCTAACAGAGCTCCCATTAGCCTGAGGATCAAGCTGAGCTGTTTTGAAGCATTCCAATGCCATTGAATACCTGCTCAGATTCAGCAAAATCTTACCTTTACAGAGAAGAGTCTTGAAATGGGTACTCTCAATTTTCAATGCCTGATCGCAATCCCTCAAGGCCTCTGCAAAATCCCGGAGTCTGGATCGTGCTTCGGCTCGGTTCGAGAGGGCTAAGCAGAGGGATTTATGGAGCTTGAGGACATGTTCTGGGTCTTCAGGGGCCTTTGAGACCTGGTCTTGGCAGAGGCTGATGAAGTGAGAATATGCTTGTACGGCCTCCTTCCATTCTTCTCTGAGAAGGAGCTCTGTGGCTTTGGATCTGAGCTGCTGCATTTGCTCTTCTGCCATTACTAGCTGATCTTGTTGGGTTTCTCTCATTTCTGACTATGATGACTAATTTGGGTAAGCGAGGAGGCTTTTCTCTGTAGTTTTTGAATTTGACGTTATGTAACGGTCACAAGGCCGGCCTTTATTATTTTACATTTTTTGTAACGTTGAACGGCTATGCCGGTCTCGACGGTGTCGTTACAGCCAGTGGATAAAGCAAACAAAAACTAGAACCTGATTGAACGGATATGTTTGTTGGCATCATAGCCACAAGATCACTTTTGGTTATTTTGTTTTCTTAAATTTCTATTGAGCATGATATCTCGTACAATACGAATGGCATGTTTGTAGTGGTTTTGAAAGGGATAAAATATGCTTCTCATATCCTACTTTTAAGTCACAAAAACTCTAATTACTTGGATTTAGAAATCAAAGACGCTTATGATATCGTAGAATTCAAAAATTACCTCCGAATGCTTAATTACTTGAATTTTCAATAAATTTTTAACGTTCTTCTAATAAATGTGCTTATAAAAAGGCAGTTATAAACAAATGTGCTTCTTACAAAATTATTTTCAAACGAGGTCGAAGACTTGTAGCTCAACTCTCGCCTCTACCTCATAAACAGTCATTTCCTACTAAAACGACATGTAACACACTGTCGTTCAATTTTATAACTTGATGTCGTTTCCCAATCTATTAGATTATCCTTTAACTGATTTTCCGTCGTTGTTCTTCAATTTTATAGTTCCGTCGACGATGAAACCGAGCGAAGATCATCGGGCCTACAGGAAGATCTTACTGGCGTCGATCTCAGCCATGGTGGCGGAGACGACGACGTTTCCGATAGACCTGACAAAGACTAGGCTTCAGCTGCACGGTGAGTCGGTGTCGGTGGGATCGGCTCGGCCCACCAACGGGTTCCTAGTGGCCTCTGAGATCTTGCGGCAGCAAGGCCCTCTCGGGCTGTACAAGGGATTGTCTCCTGCACTTCTCAGACACCTCTTCTACACGCCAATTCGGATCGTCGGGTACGAGCACCTCAGAAGCTCACTGAAAACCGATGGTGGGTCCCTCTCTCTCCCCGCTAAAGCTCTCTCCGGTGGGCTTTCCGGCGTCGTTGCTCAGGTAACTTGCTTTCTTATTGTGTCTAACTTATTGGGTTGGGTCCCTTTTCGAAAAAAATAATTGGGATTTGTAATTTGATAAGTTTTTGGACTTGGGAGATTGAAAGTT
The DNA here is from genome assembly GCF_902201215.1 of Prunus dulcis. NCBI lineage: Eukaryota > Viridiplantae > Streptophyta > Magnoliopsida > Rosales > Rosaceae > Prunus > Prunus dulcis. Next base: position 24,852,502 of record NC_047650.1, read on the forward strand.
TAGTTTAGTTTTTTTTTGTTTTTTTGTTGGGTCAAGAAGGGAAATTGAAAGTAATAGTGTTACCGATTCATTTTAGAGAAAATTGATAAGTTTAAAAATGAAAGCTTGTTCGAATTGACAATGAGAAAATGAATGCTTGATCTTTGAAGATTAGTAATGCAGTTTTGTCACATTCTATTCGCATTGAATTTGCTTCAATCTCATACTTTGACATGCATATGAATTTATATATACAAAACTTCACTGCATTTTACACACTCTTGATATTTAAATGCAGCTTTTTCACATGATAATCCATGTTAGGTTGGCCTACTTGGTTGTGCTGTGCATTTCTTTGCCAATCAAATGGTCCAATAATTGATTAGACTGACAGCTTTGTATTTTCTTTAACTCTGTGTTTGCTTTGAAAGTAATAATGTTCTTCTGTTTACTGCAAGTAGTACAGTTGGTGGCAAGCCCCGCAGATCTTGTTAAGGTGAGGATGCAAGCAGATGGTCGTATGGTGAGGCAAGGCCTTCAACCTAGGTACTCAGGGTGCTTTGATGCTTTAAACAAGATCGTCCGATCGGAGGGCATTGGAGGACTTTGGAAAGGTGTTTTCCCTAATGTCCAAAGAGCATTCTTGGTGAACATGGGAGAGTTGGCCTGTTATGATCAGGCGAAACATTTTGTTATCAAAAATCGAATTTCGGAGGATAACATATATGCCCACACTTTGGCATCAATCATGTCAGGCCTTTCAGCAACTGCTTTGAGTTGTCCAGCTGATGTGGTAAAGACGAGAATGATGAACCAAGGGAAGATTATGTACAACAATTCCTATGATTGTTTGGTGAAGACTGTCAAAGTTGAGGGTTTAAGAGCATTGTGGAAAGGGTTCATACCTACATGGGCAAGGCTTGGTCCTTGGCAATTTGTGTTTTGGGTCTCATACGAGAAGTTTAGACAAATTGCAGGGTTCTCTTCTTTCTGATGAATCTTTTCATCCACTCTCTTGTTTCAGATTCCGAGTGATCATACTGGATGGCATTTATATTCCTTCTTCAAGCTTGAAGGATGCCTCGCATGTTTAGGTGCCAATATTTGGTACTTACATGTTGTTGTGATTCAAACATCAAAGATTAGAGTTGTGATATAGAGCAAGCAAGCTCCAACTTGTGATTAGGAATTAACAATTTCGTGAGTTTTCTTTCTTTCTTTTGAGCTGTTACTCATTGACAAACAATCAAAGATTTCTGCCTTCATAATTTGCAATGAAGAAATATTCCTTTCTCAGTGGTATTTCTGTTGGGTTTGAAATTTGTTTCCTTCAATTGCATTTTGCATGCTGTCATGTCCTATATGCCCCAATATATTTGGAAAAAAAGAAAAAAATGGGAAAATACAAGATGTTGAAGTAGCAATTAAGCTCTTGGGTTCCCTTTGATTGCAAGTCGACAACACTTAGCTCCTGACAATTTCTCTTGCAAGTTAATTTGGTGATTAACTTTTAACTGTGATCTTGATAGAAACCTAATAAGTAAGAAACCAAATCCTGCATGGAAGTTATGAGCCTCAGGCTGTCTCGTTCGAATTTACAAGCCTCTGGATTGGACCACTCTCTCAGTACACCAGTTGCCTGCTTGAGTTGTCACCTTCATAATTGTGTTTCACTCCTGAGCCTAGAAACTCTCATGCAGTAGGGATGATCGAGGATAGCAAAACAGTACTATCCATCTTATGGATAAGTTTTTTTTGGAAGAGGGGGGGGCGCCGCGCGGCGGTGGGGTGGGGTTGGGTGGGTGGTGGTGTTGGGGGGCTTTGGGGTTGGGTGGAAATGGTATTTCCTTTGCGAATTTTAGTGAAAAAGAATAAACTGAATCAATTAAAAGGTTAGATGGATCATAGATGAAGCAAAAGCAACTTGTACAAGCATCATCATAAAAAATTGCCAACTGCCAAGGCAAAACATGAAATGGGAAAGAATTAAATATCTGCAATGAGTGAGGTTTGGTGGATAATGATTCATGTGTATGAAATTACAAAAACATTCGTGGTATACGTCATCACAGTTAATAGATTTTGGATGGAGTTGGCGGCAGGGGTAAAGTGGGTCATTTTAAATTTGAGTTAATAAAGTGGGATTTAACTGAAGTTTCAAGGGGCATTGGTGTAATTAACCCTTCTTTATTTTGCTTATCTCACTCACAGTCTCTTTTATTGAGAGATCCCTCCAATAACTTTATTTGAGGGACATCCTTTAGGGTACCCTACAAATATATATTTTTTTTTCAATGATCCAAACTATCTATTTTTTAGGTTTTAATTCATAGATCGTCATTGTGTCCCTCAAATATTCGCACGTTATTATTGTGCTGATGCCATTGTAAACGGGGAGAAAAGCAGGGAGGGATAATAGAAAATATATGACGTCTGCACAATAATAACATCCGGACATCAGCATATGAGAATTTCTGTATATTACATATATATTTTATGTAACATAAGGATAAGAGAATTTATGTATATTTCCAGTAACACAGATCTGGGATCCCTATGATCTCCGGCTAGTGCATGATCATACAGATTCACATCGACCCGACAAACATGAATGAATGCAATAGAAATTAATGCCAAACACAAATGTGAATGTATTTCCAAAATAACGAACTTAAAACTTTATAGCATACGCGTACAGACAGGTACTAGAATTAACATCCAGTTGGTATTCCTTTATCAACAACATTCATTCACTTCATTCATTGTTTGTTTATATATACACATATTTTTCAATATACTCGATGAATAATGCACGCACACAAATAAGACTTTCTTGAAGTGCCAAATAAGTGTTCACGTGTTAGCTAAACGCAAAAGATGACATAGTTGACGGGTTAATATTCAACTTAAAAAATCATCAGAAAAAGTACTGAAGCACAATGCTTCCATAATCAAGGAAACATACCAGTCAGTCGACCCAGTTGTTGGAAGCGGGCGGGTGATGTGGATGCCCAGAGACCACAAGAACATTGCAGTGGGGACATATTGAATAAGTTTGCAGTGGAGACGTACTGAATATATGGTACCCATTGAGAGTTTCTTTGGTATACTCGATTGGACTATATATTTCCAAAGCTAATTCTCAACTGCCAAAGGGTGTGACATAAATTATGTATTAACTAAATATTTAATCAAGGCAGCTAGCCAACCACACTGATTATTTTTAGAGAAATTTCCATGCACGTGAAAATCAATATGCTGAATTAACCAATTATCATGATGCAAAATCATACGTACAGATATGGTACACGTCAATAAATTCATTAGATCAGCCATAAATCACCACTGAAAGTATTTTGATAACCACATGGGGCGCGTATTTATAATTCTGGCTGATAATTTTATTGCCCTCAGAAGCTTTTTAACCACTTTTTAACCACTTTACCCCCTCCACTTCAACACCATTCATTCAATTCAATTCTGAAATTGAGGAGAGGTTCGTGTATAAATAAATAGTATAGTAAATTTAGTTTAGACCCATAAAATTCATTTTAAATCACTTTTAATTTTTTTATTTGTTTTTTATTTAAAATATTCAATTTTTTATTTAAAATAATACTGGATAACTATGATCCAACTAAGTAAGTTATCTAATATAACTTAAAATCTTATTTATTGTATTTTTTAGATTCCAAAACTATCCCTATTTATAAGTTAATGTATTATTGGGGGGAGAGGGGAGGGGTGTAACTAATGACACACGTTGAATTTGGAAATATCTCTAAATGGTTTGTAATGGATGTTGAAATTAATTTAGAAACTTATTTGAAATTAAATAGTATGCAGAGATTATTATGAGATAATTCATTCAAGGGCTTGTCCAATATAGGTCCCTACAATTTCTATTTCCTATACATATTCTATAAATCTATGTGTAAAACCCAATTTCAAACTTAAATGACCAGTATGATATAAGAGGTCGTAGTATTCCTATGTTTTTACATCATTGCCATCAGACTTTATATTTTATTTATATTTTATTCCAAGCATTTCATTAACTGCCATAATTGTAATTAAAACTCCCTATTAACAGCATATCAATCACCCCATTTCTTTTGATTGCCATTCCCTCTAACATATAGCCCCTTAAAATTGCAAAAAAAAAAAAAAATGTAAATTTGTACATATCCAATAATGTACATATGAAAAAATATAAATATAAAAATATAGGTATATTATTTACCCAAAAAAGTAACAAAAATAGGTCAATTACTTTGTAATTGAAATTTCCGTACATTTTTCATAAATTAAAAATAGATACACAATAATTTATAGAAAATTGGTACGTTGTATAATTGAAATTTATGCACACTTTTTATCAATTAAAAATAGGTACATTACTTAGAAGAAAAAAATAAGTTCATTATACTAGGTAAATTGTTTTACTAGGTATACATTATTAGAGAAAAAAAAAGGTACATTATTTAGAGAGAAAAAATAGGTTCATTATACCAGGTAAATTGTTTTGGGGAAAAAATAGGTACATTATTTTGAGAGAAAAAATAGGTACATTATTTAGAAAAAAATAGGTTACTAGTCGTAATTCATAGAAGGAAAACAACATTAATTCAAAAATAGATTACTCGTCGTAAAATAGATTATTAATACTTTAATGTAGAATTTAATATTTAATTTCAAATAAGTTTCTAAATTAGTTCCTACATCCATTACAACTATTTGGAGATATTTCCAAATTCAACGGGTGTCATTAGTTACACCCCCCATAACACATTAACTTATAAATAGGGGTAGTTTTGGAATCCAAAAAATATAATAAATCAGATTTTAAGTTATATTAGGTAACTTACTTAATTGGATCCTAGTCATCGGGTATTATTTGAAAAAATTGGGTATTTTAGATAGAAAACTAAAAGAAAGGATTGAAGGTGATTTAAAATGAATTTTATAGGTCTAAGCTCAATTTACTATTTTGATAATTAGAGTTTTGGAAATTTCGTATATCCATCGCCATCACAAATGTCTAAGAAATTTAATTAGCTAGGTTTTGTGACAAGTTTATCAGTTAATTGTGACCCTCATTTCTCCGACAAGTGCTACTATATATAAGACAAAAACCGAGGTAGGAACTGTCCCTCTCAGTGGAAGTTGATAATCATAGGGTCAATAAGCCAGTGGATGGACACCACGTGTCCCTCTCATCGTTGTAGAAGGAGGTCCATTTGTAGTGAAAGGGCATGTTGGTCACGAAGAAGCAATCTTTCTGGCACACCTTCTTTATTCATATCGTCCTCTATATATATTGGCCTCCCCCTTTATGGTGTTCCAACAGTTTTCTTGGATTCCAGAATCCCAAACTATACTAATTGTGGGAGTGCTGATCGGGTAGGGTTTCAAACTAAACTAGATGGGGAGGTCACCATGCTGTGAGAAGGTGGGTTTGAAAAAAGGACCATGGACTCCTGAGGAAGACCAGAAGCTCTTGACTTACATCGAACACCATGGCCATGGAAGCTGGCGTGCCTTGCCGCCAAAAGCAGGTAATTATTTTAACTCACAACTAAGAACCCCTTCCCCTTCATTTATAATTCGATCCATTTTTAACTTTGTTTTGGGTGCATGCATGCATGATAAATACATATAGGGCTCCAAAGATGTGGGAAGAGCTGTCGTCTGAGGTGGACCAATTACCTGAGGCCCGACATCAAAAGAGGGAAGTTTAGTTTGCAAGAAGAACAGAGTATCATTCAGCTCCATGCTCTTATCGGAAACAGGTAATCAACGAAACTTTAAATATTATTTTTTTTTCTCTAAACAAAAATGGCAAATATGTCTCCTAATAGCTCAATTTATTTACTAATCTTAGGTGGTCGGCTATAGCAACTCATTTGCCTAAGAGGACGGACAATGAGATCAAGAACTACTGGAACACACATCTCAAGAAGAGACTAACCAAGCTGGGCATCGATCCCATGACCCACAAGCCGAGGCACCACCACGGCTCCGGCAGCGGCCACGCTAAGGACGCTGCCAACATAAGCCACATGGCTCAGTGGGAGAGCGCCCGCCTTGAAGCCGAAGCCAGGCTCGTTAGAGAATCCAAGCTGCAGGTCATCTCCACCACCAACCCCAACCACCTCCTGATCAGCAGCTCCTCCGACGCAACCCATCAAGGTCACGTCATCAACAAAGCTCCGCCGGGTCTGCCGTGTTTGGATGTGCTCAGAGCATGGCAAGGAACATGGTCGACAAAGCCCACGGTTAGAAACGTTAACAGCACAATTATTTCGGGTGGTTCTATGATGTCCATGGACGACCTCGAGTCTCCAACATCCACCTTGAACTTCCCACATATTAACGCACTTAATCCTCCAATGCAAAATGCCGTTAACATTAACGGGCTCAACGAAAATCCTGTGGTTCCATCCGAGGTATTGCAGGACAATGTTAATGTTACATTTGGTTGTATGGATGCTTGTGCTGCTACACTTGCGTGGTTTGTGGAGGAGGGTACGTTAAGGTCAGGGAATGATGAGGAGGTCGGGAATGTGATAATCCCAGCTGGAGTTTCAAATATCATGATGGAGGACTTCACTGATGTTTTGGTTTACAACTCGTCGCTGGCCGGAGAGATCTCTGATAACGGCGGCAGCAACTTTGAGGAGAACAGGAGCTACTGGGACAGTATATACTCAATCTGGTGAACGCTTCACCGTCTGGGTCGCCTGTGTTTTGATTTTTGAAAGTCTAGAGTTAGGAGATGTGACTCAATCGTAGCAGCAATGGTCAATGATTAGTTAGCAACTAATTAAGTTGTAATAAGGAGTAGAGTAGTTGTTTTTTAGTTTTAAATAACAGGTTATCTGATCAACGAAAGAAAGAATGTAACAAGTAATTTAGATGTTATTAATATGGTAGTTCGAAGGTCACAACAAAAATGGATCCGGATTCTTTGCTCTGATTTTCTCTGCCATGATCTGCTTTATTTTTGTTATCCATAAGCCACCCCATTAAAATTTAATCTAAAGAACTTAAAAATTGACACATTATCCTTCAAACAAGAATCAGAGCAGACTGATCCAATAAAAATTCAATTATGTCTATTAAATTGCCATGATAGATTAGTTGGCTGTTAAATTTTTAGCAATATAACCTAAAAAAAGTGATAAATTTCATAATGTGTTTATTTATATAATTTTTATATATAAAAAAAACTCAATAAAAAGTACAGTTCACTCTCCCATACATTTATATTAGATTTTTTTATTACAAATGGTCCATGACGTTTGCAAAATTATTACATTTTATCCCTAATATTTTTTTTGTGACACTGATAATCCTTAAGGTTACTCTTTACACATAAAAATAATCCCTGCCGTTAGCTTCCATCAAATTTTTTATTAAGTTGCTGACGTGGCACATGTGTAGAGCCCACACATCCAATAGTATAAAGTCACGTGGCTTTAAATAAAATAAAATATATTTTAATATTTTAAAACTTAAATCCATAAAAAAGAAAAAGAAAAATACCTACACCCTGCATTCTCACTCTGCCTGCGCACTTCCCCCCTCGCAGACCCACTTTTTGCCTCTCTCTCTCTCCCTACTCTTCCTCCTCTCTCTCTCTCCCTCTCCCTCTCCCTTTGAAATGGTGGAATCTCTTAGCATCTCGTATGATGAGTTCCCTGCCTACAATTTTTGAAATAATCTTCAATGCATTATGGCAATCAGCACAAAGACGAAGATTCTTGATTACCCTAATAGATGAACGAGCTGGGCTGCTGAGGAGGGCATAAGCTACAGCAAGTCTCTCACTATGGGCAAGCAAAGCATCTTCCTTGCCTTCCTGATCTATGTCATGTAACACGAATCTAGTCTCTGGAATGTAACCAGCCTCCTTCATTTGTTCCCTGAAACCCCTAAGTTGAGCATAAATCTTATCATTCTCAGGATGAGATGTATCTCCTGCTCGATATTCATGGACTCGGCTCTTGACTTCTAAAAGATTTTGGGCTGCTAATTTTTTTCTTCTCTTTCTCCTTTACAAGGTCCGAATCTTTTGCAGGAACAAGGCCAGCCTTTGATTGCTCATTTAAGTTTTAAAATGAGAATGCAGGGTGCATGTATTTTTCTTTTTCTTTTTTATGGATTTAAGTTTTAAAATATTTAAAATATATTTTATTTTATTTAAAGCCACGTGGCTTTATACTATTGAATGTGTGGGCTCCACACACGTGCCACGTTAGCAACTTAACAGAAAATTTGACGGAAGCTAACGGCAGAGACTATTTTGATGTGTAGAGGATAATCTTAAAGACCATTAGTGTCACAAAAAAGTTAGGGACGAAATGTGATAATTTCACAAACGTCAGGGACCATTTGTGATAAAAAGCCTTTATTCTATTATTAAGAAAATTTTGTTTGTGTATTGTTTTGAGATATGAAGCCTTATCCATAACCAGAAGACAAAAACTTGTATGAAAAGGGAATAACACTGTTTTGTTATCCTCGACCAATCACAGACTGCCACATGAAAAAATTATCACGCGTGGCATACCGTGATTGGTCGAAAATAGCAAAATAGTGCTATTCCCATTTCATGTTGGTGTTTCTCGACCAGCAAGCTCAACTCTAATTTTCGGGCCTTGAGTTCAAGCCCACCCAAAAGTCAGGCCTCTGTATCTGAGTCTCCAATGGAGAAATCAACCAGTTTGTAGAACCATGATCAGATCAAACAATATAATGAAATTCTAAAAAACTTCATAGCGTTTGGTTTTCGTGTAATGGAAGAATCAGTTATTCTTCAAAATGTGTGAATTTTGCAGTTAGAGACGGATTATCAAAATAGATACATGTCAATGACAGAACATACCAACGTGTTATCGATACATTATTGATCTTTGATATGAAAGTCCTCCGTCGAGAATTCATGTACATGCTAATTCATATTTGAACACACACCCAAATCAGCAAACAATTGATTACATCTGATCCCACGTTGAAAGTAACACAAACATGACAATGAACACATATATTATAAATGAAATCCTGCGCATCTCCTAAACCTTGTAACATCACTCCCTTGTGAAACTGCCATTCCAATCCCAGTCCTTCCCTCAATCCCAACACCTCTATAATACAACCTCCACTCATCTTCTTCCCCATCCATCTGAACCAAACATGGAGATCCAACCCCTTTGGTATCCCATCCACAATCCTCAGAGGCCTTCAAAACCACCTCATCATCCTTCAGCCTTGTCCAATCCTTCAACCCATCTGGGGACACAGCCAAACCAATGCTCCTCCCACCATCACCACCAACACCTTCATATGCCATCAAATACTCCCCATCTTTCCTGTTCCTCACTACACATGGATTCATTGCTCCCAACTCATCAAAGTAACCACTTCTTCCTCCCCCTATTATTTTCCCCAATTTCACCCACTTAATCCCATCCCTTGATCTTGCCATCCCAATTGAGTAGTTTCCCATCTCCAAATCAAATGAATGGTAATACATTCTAAGATCACCACTTTCATGGAAAACAACATGAGGTGCAGCAATGAATGAAGAATCCCACTCTCCTTGCAACCCCACATCAAACAGAGCCCCACTGTGATGCTCCCCTTCAATTCTAGCCCAATGCCTCCCATCTTGACTAATTGCCAAACCAGGCAAAGACTTGAAAATCTTCCCAATCCCACCATTTTTATCAAGAAGGAACCTTTCTGGGTTCTCCAAATTGATTTCTTGAGAATGATTATAAATATTCTCTGCCTCCTCAGCACTGTAGCCAGTGTAATAGAGCCAATAAACAGCACTGGAAGCTCTGACCTTTGAACTGGACATGACCACTACCTCAGAAGGCCTAATGCTCTGAGTATCAAATGCCCACCAATCTTTGCCGCAATTGATCACCGCACCCACATCCTGGCTCGATTGAACTTGTCCAACTCCTCGTTCCCAATGAACCCCATTGCTTGAAACTGCTAATCCAATCGAATCCGAACCTGGGTTTGGATTTGAACTGGACTTCCCATAGTACCACATGTACCATCTCTCTTCCTCGTCACCCAGGAACCTCTTCACAACTGGTGACCCAACTTCTGCACTGTCCCATGAATTTTCAAAGCCCAAACCCAACACCAATCCTTTGGTATTAGAAGAAGAAAATGAGGTTGATATAGGAGAAGAGAGTGCATCATTTGAAAAGGGCGTTGATGGGTTTGTCGGTTCTGAATTTAAATTGGGTTCAACGGTCGAATTCTGTTCTTTCTCGTTGTCAGTTGTGTCGGTGTCTGGCTTTATGGAGCATCGAGTTATCAGAGAAATGGCTCTGCTTCTAGGGTTAGAGTTTGGGAGACAGAGAGCGTGTACGTTTGGTTTAGTGTGAGGAATTGGAGAGGTTAATGTAGTCGGGTGGGTAGCTATTCTTTGGGTAATTGGAGTTGCAAAAAAGTTAACGGCTTTCATTGTTGTAGCAGAAGCTGCTGCTAGTGATGCTGCATCCATGGCTGCCAAGGAGGAGGAGGAGGAGCTCTGTGATAGTGGATTAGGTGATGTATGAGCTGCTGAGACCAATTAAATGCGGACACGTTTTCAAAATTGAAAGGCTCTGAGTTCGGGAGAGACAGAGTTCAAATGAGCCAGAGCCACAATTTCAGTTTTGATGATACACTTCTTATTTTATTCTCTTTCGTAACCAAAGTAAAGGGTTCGTCATGCCTGTCTTTTTCAAAGGCGTAAAGCGAAGTGTTTTCTGAAGAATAACATCTTTCGTCGATCTTGACCATCGGAACAGTGAAAGGAGAAAGTATTGGTGCATTGCATTTACAATGGTTACTGCTTTGATCACCATTATATTTACACAAACTTTATTTTTATTTATTTAAAATATTAACAAAAAGTAATAAAGGCAAGATGTTCTTGCACCATGAACACAAGGAAGGTATATGGAGTGATCTTTTTGACTCCTTTTACCGCCAGCCACTTCAATGATCAATTGAAATAGCCCGCAAATTGATTTCCAAATTGGTAAATTATACATTGCTAAATATAGTTTGAGTCAAATTCCAAATGGGCCTAATTTTTCATTCAATCGATCACTACAAGGAAGGTATATGTTATTTTCTAATTCGCGGAATATCTTTTATGTCGATTATCAGTTTTTTTTTTCTTTTGAATTATTTAATTTATGTCGTTTAGAACTTATATGAGCTATTCCAAACATTGAAATTTTCAATTTCTGTCATTTACAAAATTTAATATATATAAATTTAAATACTGAAATCTTCAATTACCAGAAATTGAAATAATAGAAATCTAAATTTCGTTATTTCAAAATTTTATGTAATTTTAAATTCTTTCCTCCAAACATAGCATAACGTAATTCCTCCAAATTTATACGTTAAAACTTATACCTGAGGCCAGGGTGTGCAGAGATGATTTTTGGGTGTCCAGGGATATCACTAGCCGTCATCTTAAGCACACGTGTCCTTCCCAAATTAAGAAGATGGGGTCCAATTTCTTGATGAATATTCTAAGGCCCGGCTAAAATAAACCAAACAATATTTGGGCCCATTCATTATGAGGTCCAAAAACAAAGAGGGCAAATTGTTAATATGCCACAAATTGGAGGGCAAACCCATCAACCCCTCATCTCTGCTCTAGTCTAAAAAAATCTCCGAAGTCGAGGCCGTCGTCACTCGAGCAGCAAAGGCAGCTGAACTGAACCCTCCGCAGTCAAAACTCCACATCGGTAAGATTTAAGAAATTAATTTGATCAAAGATCTTTATTGGGTTTGTTAATTCGCTTGTTAATTTTGTAAAAGTGTAATTCTTTAGGTTAATTAATCAAAAAGATGGGGAAGGACGCGAAGGCAGGAGGCAAAGGGAAGGGAAAGCAAGCGGCGGGTGGCAGCGACGAGGCTGGCTCTAAAGGAAAGGGAAAATCTGGGAAGTCTTCTGATGGGCTGGGCACTTGCACTTACGTGAAAGCAAGGCACGTACTTTGTGAAAAGCAAGGGAAAATCAACGAAGCCTACAAGAAGTTGCAGGATGGTTGGCTTGAAAATGGCGACAAAGTGCCTCCTGCTGAGTTCGCGAAGGTAGCAGCCGAGTACTCGGAGTGCCCATCTGGGAAGAAAGGTGGCGATCTTGGGTGGTTCCCTCGTGGCAAGATGGCAGGCCCTTTTCAAGAGGTGGCTTTTGCTACCCCAATTGGGGCTACCAGTGCGCCTTTCAAATCCACGTATGTGTTTCCAAGTTCCAATCTTTCAAATTTTTTAAAGCTACCATTTTGGCCAATTGGTTAGATTGCCCTGTTTGCATAGCTAATTAGCAATATCTGTGCTGTTGGTAATAGATTGGATTGGATTAAATTATAGGGCATAACCCATGTTGTAGGCAACATCAGTTTGCCTATTGATTGTGGTTGGCTGCCTACCATTTGAAGAATCATTTGTAATTCATGCCACTCCATAGATCTTGTTTTGAGTAGTGATATGTACTGTTGGATTATCTGCTTAAAGATATCCTAATGTTGAACTCTAATTGTGCTCACTGCCAACACAGATAGCTGATTTTGTTGTTTTGGGAAATTGTGCAGGCATGGCTACCATATTATCTTGTGCGAAGGCAGAAAGAATTAAGACCTTGATTTCTGACGGAGCAAGTCCGGAACTTTGGCCATATGAATGATGTTTACTAGTTAGATACTGGTTTGTATTTTGGGCATTATGTTTTATGACTGGTGTGAAATCCTACTCTCTCCTTCTCTCTCATGGTTGCCTCTTTTTTTTACCCTCTCCCATGCCAGTGATGGGACTGTTGCAACATGTTTTGTTCAATAATATTTATATTTTTCGATCTAGGCAAATGATAATTTCCTGTTTACTGATATGATCAAATGCAATCCATAAGAAACATGTGTATAATGACTCTTTGATTCATTTGGTATCATGATAGTTAAAATGGTAGTTTCAATTTTGGAAGTGGTATGTTGATGGGTAGATGGCAGATGAAAAGGATGAGCTGTCTTTCACTGGGAAAAGCATACATTCAATAAGGTACATTAAATCATAGTTAAATCCATATCCAGGCATTCAGCTCTCTTCTAACAAGCAACAATGGCAGTGCAAAGTAAAGAATACTTGATTTACATTCAATAGCAAAGTCATTCTACCACATAACTCTATCAACAATCTGATCCAAAACAAAATGACTTTGTCGCATGACATTCCATAAAAACAGCAGCTACAACTGATCATGAGATTCATGACTCCCGACTATCTTAAGGCCCCAGCTCATATCCTCGCAATGTCTCACATGAGGTACAAGCGCACCTGTATCAACCCCTCTCTTTGCTTTGCAGTCATAAAATGGGGGAGCATGGAAACAAGGCTCCATCGACATGACCTGATGGCAAGGCGGATTAGGCATTGTTTGATTTTCGGGCTTGTACAGAATCCATGGCTTCAGGCCACCAAGACCTTGAGCCACATATCCGAACGTTGACCATGCACTTGTGACCAACACATCACACAAACTCAGGAGATACATTTCAGCCCAAGCTTTTCTGTCATGCAGATTCTTATCTGTCTGCTGATGCCCTTCATGGCTTGGCTGAAAAACCCCAATTAAGTCCCCATTCACAGTTGGGTGTTCCCAGTACATATTTCTCATATTCTCAGAGTATCCTGAGGTTAAAGATGTAATTAGCACCGATTTCAGTTTTGGGATCCCCGATGGCGCTGTGACAACGGGTTTTTGCTTATCCACTTGAGGCAGCAATTTCTCCTTGAAAACACAGGCATAAATTTGATTCATCACATGCTGACGTGGGCTAGGGCCTGACTCAAAAGTTCTAACTTGAATGCCAATCCTTTCATCTGCCTTTGCTAAGTGAGCTTGATAGTACCTTGTGATTAGCCCCCATACATGATTTGAGGGGTGGAAAAGATACCTACCCAGGTGGTGGAAAACAGTTTCCTTCTCTGGGAACAGCTTTTCAAGTTCTTGCTCAAAAGAGGGCATCAAGAAAAGTGATGGGACAAAGTAGTTATCTGTTCTCATTATCAACCAAGGGACTTTCCCAGTAAGACTTTGATATTCATCGCAGAAAAAAAGCTTATCTTGCTCATCATAATCATGAGCCAGATGGAGATAGAGAAATAATGGCACAAATTCTGATGAAGTGTTTTTCTTGTTTTTCAACATGTTCCCATAACAATGAGGAGATTTCTGATCAAATTTGTTGAATTTTTCTTTAATGGAGAAGTCTTTAGAGAGCAACCATGAGTTTTCAGGAAATGGTTCACAGAAGAGATCGGCCATGTCCTTCCCAGGGTCAACAAGTAGGACTCTGTTTGTGAGCAGAGCATAGAGGAAAGCAGAGGTTATGGTCAGTATCTTGTTCCCCAAGCCACTGTAAGATATCCAAACCACATACTTACACTCTGATGAACCACCAACACTACTGTTGCCCTGATCACTAGACTTGAGTCGTGCCATTGCTGTTTTGTAGGATTTGGTATGGGGTCCACATTTTTTATGAAGATGTTCATAATTTCGTAGTCTAGAGAGAAGATAAGAAGATGGTTTGTGGGGTGAAATTTTTCGGTATAAATTGGATTGGTACCTACTCAGGCAAGAGCCTTCATCGAACCCAGAAGCAATTAGTCCATCGTGTAGCGTGTCTTTGGGCATCTGGGTGTGGTCAGAGAAACCATCTTCTGCACATTGTAATTGTAAAACCAGAAAACAAACAAAATGAGAGTGAAATGGCTAAAAAGATGGAATTTTGATCGTAACCCACTTTCCACAGCAGAACCAAATTATAAATATTATTGCATGTAGAAAACAGAAAACGAAAAATTCAACGTATGAGATTTTGTTATTTCTTCTCTTACATTTTTTTCTCAGCCGCCAAACGCAGAAAAGAAAAGTCAAACAATTGAAGGATATTGAGAATTTGAATATGGTTACCGGAGTTGGATGAAGAGGTGTCGTTAGGAGTGAGTCTTTGTATAACTCTGGCGTCTGCGAAGCCTTTGATCCGATCGGGAGGTGGGCTGCGAAGGACGAGAGAGAGAGTGACCAGAACAGGGAGAGAGACCAAAAGAGCCGCCAATATCTTCATCAAATTCATTGTAGTAATTAGCCCGGATTTCAATGGGGCGACCAGAGTGGCTAAGATGGTATTATACGGTGATATTCGCCTCCTGCTCCTGGATACACTCAGATCCATTAATAAATCAGAATCTCTCTCTGCAATTGGATTTCAACATGACATGGTTGACAAGCACCGTATCTCTGCCTGGATTCTTTTCATTAATGAGCCCAGAGAGAGAGAGAGAGAGAGAGAGAGAGAGAGAGAGAGAGAGAGAGATGGAGCTGTGTTGTGATGTGTTGTTGAGGAGGAGGAGGAGGAGGAGGAGGAGGGAGGAGTTTGGACTGGGAAGACTGTTTCGGGGTTGGCGGTTAAATTCTTAGAAAAGAGCGGGTTTCGTTTCGTCTTCAACACTCCAAACGTGGCAGTCTGGCACATTTCATTCTCCTTAGGCAGATCCCAGCCGCAGGTAGTTTCATTTGAATTTTCTGTGCCAATAAAAGTCAATATATTTAAATTTTTTTGCCGAAAATATTTAACAAAAAACAATACTCTTTCCACATAACGAATGCAAAATACTGCAATCATTTTATTTTGGCTTTGGGCCTTGAACCTGGAAAATAATCAAAGAGGAAAATGCTGCTATCAAAGTAAATTCTTATTATGGCAGAAGATCTTCTCAAATATATGCATAATTTATGGGATGCCATCTAAAATATCATTGTTATGATCTAACAAGAAACCAAAACAAAAACTAAATTACTTAACTAAGTCAATCATTCCATTCGATTAGTTAGGTCGGATTCCAAGTGTTACATTTACTGAAACACATTCAATTAATATAATCGTAAATAGATTTGTCAAAAACTGCGTGTTGTTGACTTATTCACTTCCTCAATCGTTGTAATTTATTGGAGATTATACTAAGTTACCAACACGTGATGTTATTAATTCATTCATATTATAATATGTATATCTATATATTAATATCATATTTTAAGTTTGGAATAATTCTCAAGTATATTTGTCACATCACCGCATGGTAATGTAACGATCACACCTTTCAATTTCGGAATGCATAGCATTCATGGTTATGTGTGCAATTAAATGATAGTATATGTATCACAATGAATCTGAGGCATGCGTTGCATGCATACAACGGTGGTGATGCATGTAAGTTTATCTCAAGTTTCATTTAAATAAGTTACGTTTATCTTCATTTTGCTCTCTCCCATTATCGTTTAATCATAAGAAATTTTATTTTGATGATGCATAACCCAGAATGGATGCAAAGCCCAAGAAAAACAAGCAGAGAACAGTCACAGCCCAGAATGGTATGAGTTGGATCATCTCAGCCCAGTGGAGTGGTTCAGAAGACAAGACAAAAACGATGAGGTCACAGAGACAAAGCCCAAAAAGCCCAAGCTTAAGTTGGCGAGTTTACTCATGAATAACGAATGGCGGTGCTAAAGAACGGCGGCGGAGGGAAACATCGCCCACATCAACGTCCCCTGGATTTTGGGCATTATTTTATCTTTTATTTTTACCAACATAAAACACGCAACGCTGAAGCTGAGGCTGAGGCTGGCGCTGATGAGGGAGCATCTCTTTGCAAAATTGCATGTGGGTAATCCCGAGGGCACCACCGACCGCATCATCAATGCCAGACGTTACGCTTCACACACAAAATTACAATGCAACAAAAATAAATACAGGCTGCTGCTTTTCAAGAGCAAGCCACCCAACTCTCCAATGGTTACCGTGATGACGCGTGTAGAAACTGTTTCTTTTTCTCATTCTGCTGTGTCACGGGCCTGTATGTTATGTGTTCTTTACTTTTATTTTCTGCATATTATATATGTATATATATAGCTGCATAACCGACGTCACTCGGTGTGACTCTAGCTCTCTGGCGTGGCAACTTGGAGACGAAGAAAGAGGTGGGGAAATGGCGGTTTCGTAGATGGGTCTCTGAGAAAAACCCATCTGCCTGCATTAATTCTTAGTTGGGGTTTAAGTAAATGAAAAGTGAAGGTATATTTAACATTACTTTATTAATTTTACTCTCACTTTCTTCATCAACTTCTTTGGTACTTGATGATTTGACTCGCTCTATGTGGGTGCACGTGTAACTTATAAACAAATTACTGCAGTAAATAAACTAATGAGATTGTATTGAGTTCATTCTCTCATTGGGTTTTTTTGCTTAACTCCATTTTGTCAATGTTCTGCTTTATCTGCTTCATGAAGATTTGCTCTGTTGGTTCAGAAGAGCTTTTTTTTTTTTTCTGTAACATAAGCACTTCTGCAATCAACCATCAAGAAAGATGAAATTCGGGAAAGAGTTCAAGAAGAAAATGGTGCCTGAGTGGGCAGAAGCCCACATGGATTATAATGGTCTCAAGAGGATACTAAGGGAGCTCAGAGAATACAAGCAGAGGAAGCACTCTAGAGACTTATTAGACCACAAAATTGCTGCTGTTGGTGCTCCTCCTCCTAACAGAATCATCAGTGGAATAGAGCTACAAAGTAGCAGTCTCCAGAACACTAATGAAGATATCGAGGACCAAGTGATAGATGTCAACACATTGCACGGAGATGGTTGCAGGCAGTTTTACAAGACCAAGTTCCTGAGGCAGTCTGAAGAGGGTGGAGAAATTGAGGTAACATTCTTCAAAAAACTCGACGAAGAGCTCAACAAGGTCAATACTTTTTACAAGGACAAGGTGGAGGAGGTGAAGCAAGAAGCAAATCATTTGGATAAACAAATGGAGGCTTTGGTTGCACTCAGGATTAAGGTGAAGAAGCCAAAACAATATGGTTCTAATTCAAAGGGACATAGGAATTCTGCAGTGCCGCTGACAAGTAATAAGTCAAGTGCAGCTGACGCTTCAGGTAAATGCAGAAGTAAGATCATTTTGTGCTATATATGCATGTATATGCTAGATAGAAGACTTGCAAGCTGTGAAAATATAACACTTAATCACTGAAACTGGATGGTTTTCTTTGGGATTAACACTTAATCAGGAGTGGTTAATTATGAAGTTCTGGTTGATGATCACAGTAAAATATTTGTCAATTAGATCATCTAGTTAATTATTACAAATTAAAATTTCGTGCCAAATGTGCAGGAAATGAGCCTATGGGTTTGACATCTGAAAGTAAGCAGCATCAGCGAGAACCGAGCCCCGGTCCTTCAGAAGTCAATCCAACCCAAATAAAAAATCCTGGTAGTGATGACAGAGAGGTGTTGAATATCTATGACTACAGAGAAGATCCTCTGGAGGTTCTTGAGCATGTGAAGATTAAGAATACACTTGAATCTCCAATATCAACCATAAAAGGTGTTTTTAAAGACTCCAGAGAAGAAGAGTTGAGCTTTGGTAAAGAGGAGCTGAAGAGAGTGGAAGAACGACTAAGAGCTGTGTTCATTCAATTTTACCATAAGCTTCAACTGCTTAAGCACTACAGGTGATAAAAAGTTATTGTGTCAGCATGCCTTCAACTTTGGATACATTTTCTTGTCTTTGTTTGGGTTGTCCAAGTATTATGTACTTACACTTTTGCAAATGGATGAAACAGTTTTATGAACCTCTCAGCATTTTCGAAGATTATGAAAAAGTATCAGAAGGTAAGACATACACTTCAAACCTAATTGTGTCAGAATTCTGCGTATCTCCTCTTGAAACAAAGTATTCTGATGAAAAATCCATTCCAATAACCACAGATCACATCAAGGGGAGCAGCCAGATCATACATGCTAATAGTCGATAACTCCTACCTTGGCAGTTCTGATGAGGTTTGTCATATGTATTTGCTGATCTTCTGTTGTTAATCATTTCAGCATTCATAATTCAATATATGCAATTATTTTATGAATATCTTCTATTCAGTTACTGTTGCGTTACATTTATTTATAGGTTACAAACCTCCTGGAGAGGGCGGAGGCTACCTTCATACAAAACTTTTCAAACTCAAATCGCAGGGAAGGTATGAAGTCATTGAGACCAAAAGCAAAAAGAGAAAAGCATGCCGTAACATTTTTCTCCGGTAAGTATTGGTAATGCCAATTAACCTTTTTGATCAACCATTTTATACAAAGATGACTGCGCAACATGTTTTTCCAGTGCTTTATGCAAGTAATTTAAGTGTGAAAAGGAGGATTTCTGTCAGTGTCACTAATTAATTCCTATTTTATTTTGACTTTCAGGTTTCTTTTGTGGTTGCTCAATTGCACTAATGGTTGCTATTATATTAAGAATGGAAGCTCGAAAACTAATGGATAAGGAGAAGGGTGCACAATATATGAAAAATATTTTCCCACTCTACAGGTAATCAATAGCCCTCTGGTATTCTACTATGAAAAGTTTTACTATTCATTTTACCTGTATTTTCTCTAACACGTAACGTAAGTGGGTTTCCTTGCAGTTTATTTGGATACATCACTATACACATGCTCATGTATGCAGCAGATATATACTTCTGGAGGCGTTATCGAGTCAACTATGCCTTTATATTTGGTTTCAAGAAAGGAACTGAGTTGGGTTACCGAGAAGTTTTCCTCCTTAGCTCTGGTCTTGCAGTACTTGCATTGGGTGGTCTCCTGGCAAACTTACACTTGGACATGGACTCAAGTGCTGAAATATACAAGACACTCACTGAATTGGTTCCTTTGGGCTTACTTATTGTAAGATTTTTAAAAGTAGCTGAAGTTTTCTTTGTGGAATCCTTTAAGCTTGATTTTCAAAATTTATTTCTGCTGCGTAATCTTTTTTTAAACTGAAGTAAAGCCTGGTGCCTTTGTTTTAAAACTTCCTTAGTTTGTGCAAATTACAGTGTTACCTTTCTCTGTGCAGTTGGTCCTTGCCATCACCTTCTGCCCTTTCAACATCATATACCGTTCAAGTCGTTTCTTCTTCATTCGGTGCTTATTCCGCTGCATAGGTGCCCCTCTTTACCCGGTAATGCATGGGGAAACAATCCAAATAGATATAAGTAGACAATGGAGCTAAATATAAATAAGTCTTACCCTTTTTTTTGCAGGAGACAAGTCCAGACTTTTTCTTGGCAGACCAGCTTACTAGCCAGGTTTTAAAGCTTCCTTGTACCTTTATTGGCTTCAATTAGTAATAACTTATGAAGCAATTTTTACTGAGATCTTTGATTCTGTTTGGTCTCAGGTGCAAGCCTTAAGGAGTTTTGTGTTATACATTTGCTACTACGGTTTGGGAGAATACTCAAGGAGGCAAAGCAAGTGCCATAGTCATGGTGTCTACAATACTTTATATTTCATTATTGTTGTCATACCATTTTGGATGCGCTTCCTAAAGGTCTCATTACATTTTTACTTTCTAGTATGTTTTGAGGCGTGTGCTACTTTTGTCCATGATGGAAAAGTATACGGAGATAGATAGTATCACTATATTTTAGCTTACAGTTTTCATACTAATCATTGAAAAATCACCTCTTCTGTGCGGCGAAAAGATGAACTGACAGATAGCATATGTTGTCTTGCAGTGCATACGTCGATTTTGTGAAGAAAAGGATGTGAAGCACATGCGCAATGGTTTAAAATACTTCTCAACAATTGTTGCAGTTATTATAAGAACTGCTTATGAACTAAAAAAGGGAAAGACATCCTGGATGGTGTTGGCTTTGATATGCTCGGCTGTTGCAACAACAATGAATATGTATTGGGACATTGTAATAGACTGGGGCCTTCTGCGAACAAAATCAAAGAACAAGTATTTGAGAGATAGACTTCTAGTTTCACACAAGATCATATACTTTGCAGCCATGGTAATGCAAGCGACTGATGAATTCTAGAGTGATGTGGTTTTATGTAACAGTTTCTGCTATTAATTCAATATGCTTATGGGAATCCATTTCAGGTCTTGAATGTAGTATTGCGACTTGCTTGGATGCAGTTGGTGTTGGAATTTAAACTGACTACCGTTCATAAAATGACAATATCAACCATCATCGCCTTCCTAGAGGTCATTCGTCGTGGCATCTGGAGCTTCTTCAGGTATTTTTTTTCCTCATGAAATTCAACATTGAGACTTTCTACAGTTTTGAAATGTATATTTTGGGAAAGCCTTGACCAATTAACGTGTACAATTCAATCAGATTAGAGAACGAACACCTAAACAATGTAGGCGAGTACCGCGCTTTCAAGTCCGTCCCTCTTCCTTTCAGTTACTACGATGAGGACGCAGAAAAAGATGACTGAACATGATACAATCTGCCTCCCATCATGCACCAGATCAGAGTGTAATCTGCAGTGTTGAGAGCTTCCACAATTCTGTACTGCTAGCCTTCGGTGATGGGGAAGAAGACGGTTTAGGCATGCCAGGTAAATCATTAAGATGCAACAAACAAACAACACAAGTATGTCCTGTGGTTGATTTTTGGCAATACCCAATTAGCATAGGCTCATATGGAATTGCCTTGTTCGTTTTTTATCCTGAACAAAACTTCTCTGGTTCGTGTTCATATGAAATTGTATATATGGAAGTTTACGACACGGAGGTTGGAACTATTCTAATTCTAGATAAGGTCAACTATCAAAATTTTCTAGATAAGGTCAATACCCAATTAGCATTTACGATTTTCCCATACCAAAAAAAAAAATAAAAAAGACTAAAAGAATTACAAATGCAACTGCATTCATTAATAAATAATTTAAAATAACAGGGAAGATTCACTATTATATCCAATATAGGGGACTAATTTTTTTATTTAAAAACCCTATATGAAATGGACTTTAGAAACACACATAAAACTCATTTATAATATAACAAAGAAGCTTCTAACTTCTTATAAATAACAAAACTGCCATCAATTTCTTAAAACAAATTCAACCCTCAAACCACATTTAGAAAAAAAAGTGGCACATATAAAAAAAAGATTGGCTTGGTCTTACATCTACCGGTAGAGTAGAAGATCGAAAGGGACGGGATCATCATCATGGCCCTTTTCTTGTTTCTTTTGTTTGTGTCCGGTCCGTTGTGTGTGTTTTTTTTAAGGCTTATCCGGGGGCTGCTGCTCTGGGGCATCCAATTCTTCTTCTTTCTTTTGCTGCTGATCTCATAACAAGAGCAGCTCCTTCTTGTTCAGGGTCATAAGATGAGAGATCTTCCTCCGATTCCGAGAAAGCGGATTGGATCGAGAGGCAATGCCTATGCCTCTTCTTTATCGATAGGATAATTTGCATATAGAAGATCAACATGAGAGTTTGTTTTCCATTCCTTCCCATGTCTTTCTTGGTTGGGCCAACCCAACTGGCGATTTTAGTTCCGTCTTGGATAAAACCCAAAACACTCAATAGGGCATCAAAATAATTTAATAATAAAAATTAAATTCAATAAAGTTAGCTGTCATATTTTGGATTTTTTTGAGTTTGTTTATGGAAATTAGTGTAGGGTTTATCTAAATCACTAGTGCTAAGAATGAGTATATAAATATCTCAAAAAACAAGGGGGGCAAAAGATGAAAAATCAAAGGTTGCAGCTTGTTGCCTCACAAAAGGCCAACACTGATTCTGATTTCCATTCTTTGTAAATTGTAGTTTCTTTGGCTACTCATGTTTGTCTTGATCTTCATCATAGTTGAAGGGCAATGGCACTGACTTGAACGCCCTGTACTTGCCAACATTGTTCAGATGCTCATTCTCCAACCTGAAAAAACTCCATATCCCACGACGGATTATTTCCAAGCTGGCCACAACCGCAACCATTGTTTGTCCATGCATGAAAGAAACATCGAAACCCAAAACAGTTTGCAACCAGGCAAATCTCAGCAACACATTTAACAGCTGCATTGTTTTGTCCAAAACTAGTCAGAAAATACTAAGCACAACCTGCAATTGATCAAGTTGGTTCTTGCCTGAACGTGTGTTTCACATTGCAATATAAG